>NC_091181.1:7363218-7438218 GCF_040958095.1 Procambarus clarkii | reverse complement strand
GAACATATAATCTCTTCCCATAACCAAACCATCGCCAGAGAAATCCTAGTAAACAACACAGAAATCATCGATAGATACAGCGATAGCAGGCGGCTTGACGTTTGCGAGGCACTACACATCAAGAAGTCAAAACCAGCAATCAACAGCCAATTATTGCACAACTATATTCTACCCACCTCAAGACTCCGCTCCAATATAGAAGCATCAAGAAATATGGACCAATAGGCTTTCTACAAACACTTCTATTCAATACCCATTGTTTCTGTTCTGTCTTGTGTTGATACTTTTAATACCCTATTAATATCCCCTCATGTTCTGTCTTGTGTTAATGCCACATCACTATATGCCACATCATCCCTCCCACCTCACTCAAATGTAGATATAATAGCAGAGATACGTAAGTTCTAATCAGTTGTGTATTTGTGAAGTCTTTGAAAATGTAATAAGTTTTACGAAACGCGCCCGTGTCGCGTCAGACTAGAAATAAAAATGAATTTTGGAGAAGTGATTTTTGATTTACCTCCAACAGTGAAGCGTAATGTACGAAAGATTGAGAAAATTCGTGTTAGAATTATTAATCTTACTTTTTCGGTCATATTTAATAATATATATATATATATATATATATATATATATATATATATATATATATATATATATATATATATATATATATATAGGACAAGACAAGAACATATCGATGCCAACACAGAAGACAATGTCCAACATAATAGGCCAATTACACTGGATTAATCTTTGTGTTTAGATAGGAGCTGCCTCGTATGGGCCAATAAGCCTTATGCAGCCTCTATGTTTCACCTCACATATATATATATATATATATATATATATATATATATATATATATATATATATATATATATATATATAGGCAAGATATATATATATATATATATATATATATATATATATATATATATATATATATATATATATATATATATATATATATATATATATATGGTCTTGGGGACCATTCAGGCTTGTATATGTTCCTTGGGACCATTCAAAAAGTTTGCATATATATGTTTGCATATATATATATATATATATATATATATATATATATATATATATATATATATATATATATATATATATATTTATTGGTAGCAGTCTTTCCTGTAGACATATATTTTTAAATATGACCGAAAAAGTAAGATTAATAATTCTAACACGAATTTTCTCAATATTTCTTATATTTATTTTCACTGTTGATGGTAATTAAAAGATCAATTCTCCAAAATTCATTTTTATTTCTAGTCTGACGCGACACTTGAACGCGTTTCATAATAACTTATTACATTTTCAAAGACTTTAGTTTACACACACACAACTATAACTTGCAAACACTAAACAGAGTTTAAACAGCTCTGATTTTATACCTGCATTTGGGTGAGGTGATATGTTACAACAGTTTTGGATGAGGTGAAAACAAACTTTCAACACAAGACAGAACACGAAACAATGGGTATAATATTTTGAAAGTTAAAGGGAAGAATGGAAGTAACTGCAAAGGGCCTATTGGCCCATATATCTTGATGCTTCTATATTGGTGCGGAGTCTTGAAGTGGATAGAATATAGTTGTGCATTAATTGGCTGTTGATTGCTGGTGTCGACTTCTTAATGTGTAGTGCCTCACAGATATCAAGCCGCCTGCTATCGCTGTATCTACCGATGATTTCTGTGTTGTTTGTTAAGACTTCTCTGGTGATGGTCTGGTTGTGGGAAGAGATTATATGTTCCTTAATGGAGCCCTGTTGCTTATGCATCGTTAATCGCCTGGAAAGAGATGTTGTTGTCTTGCCTATATACTGAATTCTTTGAGGCTTACAGTCCCCAAGTGGGCATTTGAAGGCATAGACGACATTGGTCTCTTTTAAAGCTTTCTGCTTTGTGTCTGGAGAGTTTCTCATGAGGAGGTTGGCCGTTTTCTTGGTTTTATAGTAAATCGTCAATTGAATCCTCTGATTTTTGTCTGTAGGGATAACGTTTCTATTAACAATATCTTTCAGGACCCTTTCCTCCGTTTTATGAGCTGTGGAAAAGAAGTTCCTGTAAAATAGTCTAATAGGGGGTATAGGTGTTGTGTTAGTTGTCTCTTCAGAGGTTGCATGGCTTTTCACTTTCCTTCTTATGATGTCTTCGACGAAACCATTGGAGAAGCCGTTATTGACTAGGACCTGCCTTACCCTACAGAGTTCTTCGTCGACTTGCTTCCATTCTGAGCTGTGGCTGAGAGCACGGTCGACATATGCGTTAACAACACTCCTCTTGTACCTGTCTGGGCAGTCGCTGTTGGCATTTAGGCACATTCCTATGTTTGTTTCCTTAGTGTAGACTGCAGTGTGGAAACCTCCGCCCTTTTCCATGACTGTTACATCTAGAAAGGGCAGCTTCCCATCCTTTTCCATCTCGTAAGTGAAACGCAGCACGGAACTCTGTTCAAATGCCTCCTTCAGCTCCTACAGATGTTGTGGGATATTTGGGTTTGATTCTGATTAATTAATAATTAAAGTAGTAAATTAAATTACGAAGGACCACCCGCTTTTAAAGTAAAGAGGGAAACTGAGAATTTCAGATCATTAGATAAAATTCTAGAGAAAACCAGTGACTATGGATATGACTAGAAAGTATGATCATAAGAATAATTAATGGGCTGTATTATTAAAAAAACAAACCTCAAACACCTACATTGGGGGGTTATTACTGGAGGTCAGTACGTCCAGGAATCAGTGTGGTTCGTTCACTAATTCAATTAATAATAATCTAATCCTATAAATAATGCTGAATATAATATTATTCATACAAAGAAGAACATGAATATGAGCATAGCAATGAATTACAGTAAATCACACATTATGTTGAAACATTCTGAATGTATCAAATTGCTAAAATATAGGAAAAAAAAAATAAGCCTTAGCTTGTAGTAGGTTCCTTTAGATAACTCTGGAAGTCCTCTTAATCTCCAATTCTGGCACATTGACGAATGGCACGATTAACATGGAGAAGGCAGCATGAGGAATCCGTCTCTCAAGCTGCAAGATAAATAACTACCAGTAGGAATTGATTTAACTACTCAATTCATATTCAAGATTACTGATATCTACAGATAGAATTCTAATCACCTGTTATTAGGTGTTATCGTGCCGCATGACGTGCAATCACCCCGCTATTAATACACTTATAAATGATGCATCAAATAAAAAGTACTTAGCTGTGGGCACTGTGTAAGTATTAAGATTGCCGTAATTTCGCATCCCAAGCTCCGGTGAACCTATCCTGGATTGATGCGTTTCAAGCTGGCTGATCACGTGTCGTCAGGAACCAAGTCTAGGGGTCCCTTATTTAACACCAGCAAAGGTTGAAGATACTATCTGCAAGGTCGTTCACGCCTCACAGTGGCGGCTTTCATCTGTGGATGGACACACGTGTCCTATTTGCTGGACAATGGCGTCTTTTGTGAGTACGGTAAGCATAGCTTTGCCTCCTTCTGGCCTTGCACGTGTCCGCTTCCCGACTGAGGATGGCGTCCCCCAACCCACGCCCAGTCGACGTTCACAACACAAATTATTGGCATGAACATTAATATTTCTCGCATTCGCGCTTGAAACTCTAAAGACTGGACGGGTTTATTATTTAGAGGAACGGAATATTATTATTTAACTATTTAAGAATAGTAAAGATATAAGGGAGAGGAATTAATGTCTCCCCATAGCATTCATTGATGACGTTACCTCTATCGCGAGGTAAACGTTTTGATTCTAAAGCTCTATTCGGCTTTTAGTTAGAGAACCATTCGTCTGCAATCAGTTGCCATACAGAATGCTTTAATTATGGAGAATCGTATTTAATTCTCACACAAATTGTATATAATGTGTTTTACTGTAAAGAAATCTGACGCAATACTGGCGTCAGGTGACGTGAGAATTCTAGCCTAATGCACAGATGAATTATTAGTTCATGAGAATTCTACGAGTTGTTACTTTTACTTACTACAATATTAATATGGTTAGTAATAAGTAATGAGAATACAACAATGCTGTATTCGATGTTGGAAATATCCAACATAACTCCGGGGGGGGGATTCCCAGGGTCGCAGTGTACTGTGTTGTACTGACCTATCCCGAAGTGATATTAAGATTAACACATTAGTATGTTAGTAGGTTAGTATGTTAGTACACACATAACGAACGTCCCGGATTTATCAAGGACTTACAAGAACTTGAGTCTTGCTATTTACATGTCAACTGAAACATGTTGTTTGTAGCCTACACAATATTTATAGAATTCAACTCTCACAATTAAAACTAACAGAATCTACGGTGATGCGATATCCTGGGTCATAGTGACGTGTAATGTTTCGTTACGTGATATCACATCGTAGTTTCATCACAGTTATCTAAGTGGAAAGTGAAAGAAATTACTCTTGATCAGAGTTGTAATAGGTAGGCTTGCAGTTTCCCTTAGTGGAAACATGCATGAAATATTGAAACATTAAATGATTAAGTTATCGGTATTCAGGAACACTCTAAAGCTCACAATAAACTCAACAACTAAGGTCGCAGTGACATGTAATGGTGTATTACGTAGCTGCTGAATCGTAGGTAAACTCAGAATAAGTTCCTAAGAACTGATAACACTACTGTATGATTATACAGTAGAGTATTATTAGTCATTCGAGATCAAGGAGACTATGACACTACAGTGAGGTCACTGTCTAGGGTCGCTGTGACTTGTAACTATTGAGTTACTAGACAATAACATCACGCAGCATCACGATCACCTCAAATTCAAATGAGGAAGTTGAATTTAATGTGCACTGCCGTGCAGTAGTCATGCTGACTGATGGTACAACTAATTTGCTAACTAGCTAAATAATAGAAAGTAGAGAACTGAAAAGTTTATTCATTAAATCAAGGAAAATTCTGAGTCGACAGTGAGATTAGTAGCCTAGTCATTCTGACTTATGAGCTAATTAAATGGCAGCTCATAGGCTTGACACTGTAAACTGGTTAATACGAAATCACCTTTACATGAATTTGAGTTTATTAAATCAGTCTCTATAAGTATAGTCAACTGTAATTAATGGTGAGTACAGATTAGGCTAGTACTAAGTTGACACTACTAAAGTCTCTAAACCTGCCTAAATAAATGGTTTGAATTTCTAACCTACCTAAGTAAGGGACTAAGCTAATTGTGAGCAAAAATGTACTCGAATTAACATGGTGAGCAGTATTGAGCTCATTAACAGGTCGAGTCATATTGAACTCTTGAACATGGTGAGCTACAGTGGGCTCGTTAGCTAGTGCTAACAGGTTGAGTTACAGTGAACTCGTCAACAGTGTTGACTGGGTGAGCTACAGTGAGCTCGTTAGCAGTGCTAACAGGGTGAGTTGCAGTGAACTCGTTAACAGTGTTGACAGGGTGAGCTACATGGAGCTCGTTAGCTAGTGCTAACAGGGTGAGTTGCAGTGAACTCGTCAACAGTGTTGACAGGGTGAGCTACATTGAGCTCGTCAGCAGTGCTGACAGGGTGAGCTACATGGAGCTCGTTAGCTAGTGCTAACAGGGTGAGTTGCAGTGAACTTGTCAACAGTGTTGACAGGGTGAGCTGCATTGAGCTCGTCAGCAGTGCTGACAGGGTGAGCTACATGGAGCTCGTTAGCTAGTGCTAACAGGGTGGGTTGCAGTGAACTCGTCAACAGTGTTGACAGGGTGAGCTCGTTAGCTAGTGCTAACAGGGTGAGTTCAGTGAACTCGTCAACAGTGTTGACAGGGTGAGCTGCATTGAGCTCGTCAGCAGTGCTGACAGGGTGAGCTACATGGAGCTCGTTAACAGTTAACAGGGTGAGTTACATGGAACTCGTCAACAGTGTTGACAGGGTGAGCTGCATTGAGCTCGTCAGCAGTGCTGACAGGGTGAGCTACATGGAGCTCGTTAACAGTTAACAGGGTGAGTTACATGGAACTCGTCAACAGTGTTGACAGGGTGAGCTGCATTGAGCTCGTCAGCAGTGCTGACAGGGTGAGCTACATGGAGCTCGTTAACAGTTAACAGGTTGAGTTCAGTGAACTCGAATTAACGAGGTGGAGTTTTGTCATTCAGTTATCATGGCGAGCAATATTAAGCTCGTGCGCATGGTGAACGAGCACTCATATTATTACGTTAATTCTAAGGTGAGCTATGTTAAGCTCATGAAGCATGTTAATTAACAATGCTAATGTTTAACGATAATGCATTAAACATATTAGTTCTCTGGAAATTCACTTACCTATTAGTAAGTTTGCAAGTTTGTTCGTGCTGCGTTCCTACACTAAATAAGCAGAAACGAAAGAAAAACAACTCAAACAATTAATGCAAGTATTTATCACTAACTCTTAGTGCAGAAAACATGGTATTAAGAAGGTTTTCTTGGCAAACCTTTAAGCGCAAGTATAGTGGACCAGTGGTCCTAGTGAATTTGTAATTACTGAAGTTGCTTGATGACTTCATAGAATTACTAAATTCAGGAAATGCCTGTGGCATTAAGTGCTAGATTCTCTAGCCTAACATTATTAATTCCTAGGGAGTACTAGATTCTCTAGCCTAACATTACAATTTAACTAGGAAGACTGAGTGTGGTCAATTACTACTTGTCGACAATAATTCTAGGTCTGCAGTGAGTTCAATGGCTTGGTCGCTGTGACTTGTACTTGTTTGAGTACGGACCATTGGTTATCACTGAGAGCTATGAAACATCTCGGCGAGTATCAATTGCACTACATTCAATCTGAGTTTATTACTCAGCTGCGTTTCTCCCTTTAGCTTGCTGCTGGAGAATTGATTTACTGCTGACTAATTTATTATTGTTGGCAGGTTTAGGCTTGTTCACATTCAGAACTTTACCAGTAAGTAAGTAGCCTCCTGCAGATTGGAGCATATTCATTCCCAATCGTTTAACATGTCCAGTTATGAACTGGTAATAGTAGTCGGCTCCTACTAGTACATCTACATTGTTAAGGCGGTCAGACATTAATTTGTTGTCAGCCAAATTAATTTCACGTTCCTGCAGGAAGTGGGCTGTGTACCCCAGACCTTTAATATTTAAGTCTAAAGGTATTTGATCTACAACAATGGCTTGGACAGCCTTGGCTTGACTACCTAGTCGTACAAGCGGTTGAACTACTGAGTATTCATGGGTTCCTCGATTTATCATGAACCCGGACAAGTTTAATTTTACCTGTCCTATTGGTTGTAAATTAAGTGCCTCTGCTGCTCTTTGAGTAATGAAAGTTCTCTGGGAACCTTGATCAAATAGTCCACGTATGGTGATCTTGGCTCCTCTGTTCTTCACTTGAAGTTGGGCAGTAGGCAAAGCAGCATCCACTTGAGATGCTTGGGAAGTTACGCTGTACACATCTCGCACCTTGCAGCACTGTACTGGTGTAGATTCTCTACGTCCTATTCTGGGAGTGACATAATTAGTCCTAACTAATTTGCACAGTGCAGCATGATGCTTACACCTATTGCAGGTGT
Source organism: Procambarus clarkii (assembly GCF_040958095.1). Classification (NCBI taxonomy): domain Eukaryota; kingdom Metazoa; phylum Arthropoda; class Malacostraca; order Decapoda; family Cambaridae; genus Procambarus; species Procambarus clarkii. The sequence continues at coordinate 7,430,677 of NC_091181.1, read as the reverse complement.
TCAGTGGGGTGTCACAGCAGTTAACATTATGTGGTTTGAGACACCTAGTACATTTGTGTAACTGTTTGAGTCGTCTGACTCTTGTGTCTCTATTAGGATAATTAGTACATTTGTACAGAGAATGTTTTTGATTGCAAAACAAGCATATTCCCCATCCTACAGATCGTTTAGTTGTTACCGGTTTTGGTAAAACAGTATTAGCAGGTGGTGATGGTTTTGCTGTTTGCATTTGTTTGTTATTCATTCTCTTGTGAGTACTTGGTGTACTCTGGGGAACCATTAACAGGCTCTTGGGAGTGCTCTTTGGACTATTAGGTCTCTTAGGAGCACCTGTGGAGTCATTGGGGGTGCTCTTTGGACTATTAGGTCTCTTAGGAGCACCTGTGGAATTATTAGCAGTGCTCTTTGGACTATTAGGTCTCTTAGGAGCACCTGTGGGACTCTTAGGCCTCACTGATGAATCAGTATTTGACTGATTGTTGTTACATTGAGTATTAGCACCTTTGTTACCTAGTGACAGTGTCACTTTAGGAGTTTCAGGCAAGGAAACTGATGTAGGTACAGTTTTGGTGCATTCAGATTCAGCATTAATTGCTTGATCTGCTGTATGATTGCTCATATTACGCAAACCTGTAAATATATCCTGCATTGATAGGGTATTACCATTCTGGCATACATATAATTTATTAAGTGTGTCACCAGACAATTTTCTTTGGACGATAATTTTAGTCATCCACTCAGTAGTTGGGTGATCCACCTCTTTACTGAAAGAATTTATCAGTGACTCAAGCTGAAAACTAAAGTCTTGTAAAGAGTCATCTGATTGTTCTGGTGAAGATAAATTTAATAATTGGTGCACAAGGTTTATAATAGTCATCTCATTGTTAGCACTTACTTTAGAAGGCTGTTGGGAGCAATTGTGACCATTACTTGTGTTGCTTAAGGCTTCTTGTTTAGCCTCAGCTTTGATTACAGCTTCGGCTGCTGCTGCAGCATTAGCTTTATCATTTTCTGGTTCAGATTCACTGATTATTGCAGCTTCACTTGTTTCATCTGCAGCTTCACTTGTTTCTCTGGGTTCTGGTGATAAGCTAGTTAATTCAGTAGCATTATGTATTGAACTTATAGAATCCAGGGAACATTGAGAAGAGTGGTCTGAAATTTGATCAGACTCCGTAAACAAATCATCGCATGAAGCGGTATTAGATGAGAGGTTAGAAAATGAAAGTTGAACTTCAGTTGTTGATCCTGTATTGTGATCAGCATTGATTAGAGGATTCTCCTCGTCTTGATTTAGCTCAAGTATTTCATCTGAGCTGAGTGTTAACTTGGATACAGGTCTATTAATGATCTGATCCACCCACTCGGGAATATCTTGCTTCGCAAGCACCTCCTTATATCGGTCTAAACTGGTTTGAACAGAATGCTCATAGTTATCGAGATCAGATTCTGTTAGACTTAAGTGGTCTGAGACAGTATGACCGACTTGGAGTAAATTCCTGTGGGACTCGATTACAGTCTTGATATAATCATATTTTTGGCTGGCGATCCTTATGGAACTTGCTAGTCTATAGACGTCACCTGGGTCAGTTTCGACACAGAAATGACATTTCATAAGCAGTTTTCCTAAAGGACCTTGAAGAGCTGTCAAGAATCTTGCGTTCCTTTCTAAAGGATTCATTCTTGCGGTAAATTGAGCCTGATAGGGCTTATGTAGCTAGTGGTATAGCTATGGTGTCTGCTCCTTGATGCAGGGCAGGTATAAGTATTGACAGCCTGATAGGGCTTATGTAGCTAGTGGTATAGCTATAGTCTGCTCCTTGATGCAGAGCAGGTATAAGTATTGACAGCCTAATATTCTTGAGGCTGGTTGTAATTTACCTCATTTAGAGGTTAGCTACCTACCTAATAATAAGCAACTAAGATTTGAGTGGTACCTTGGTCTCACTACAGGTGTTCCTCAGCTTAGCTCTTCTAAATCAGCCTCGGATGGGTAGCAGACTTACAGTAACACTCAAAGACATACATAGAAATATGCAATAAAATAATTACACAATAAATGGTTAATCCCACCCTTGATAGGGTCAGCACAAAAGAATAATATATGTCACTAACTAGCTCAAGCCTAGTCGTGAGAATTTCTACTTGAGAAACTACAACTATATTTAGTCTGTGCTTGTGCCAAATTCAACACAATCACAGCCAAATTGCTACCTAATAAGGTTGGCAAAGATTATATTATGGTGCAGTAATGTGCAAATAATTGTGCTGTGTTTTTGGTTTTTTGTATTTTATATAATATACACTTGTGTAATTATGTGTATAAGAAATTAAATGAACACAAAGGAATTATTTGTGTTTGGCAAGTATTCTACTGCCGCAAATATTACCTAACTCCTGAATGTACTCCTAATTGTGGAATAAAATGTTATCAGGGTTAGTAATGATTAACTAGTATGAGATCAGTAATTTATATTAGTATACTGGATCCCTAAATGTTAATGATCCACTGACTTGAGTGAATCAGTAATTATAACATGGATTCAGGCTATAATGGGCGGTCTGCTGTCAGCCATATATTGAAACATTGGTATAGCCTAAATGGTTAACACTTAATTGGTGTTAGTGATTAATATAAGGTTATGAGCTGTTGCTCTTGGTGACCTAAGGATTCTACTTCAGTATGAAGTGTAGGTCTAAATGTTGTGGGTACTTGGTTATGACCCACTAAAGCTATGTATAAGGTAGCTATGTTAGTGTGATCTAGGCTAACTGATGTGTTACACTGTTAGTTGACACAATTAATTAAATAGTTAGTCTAGCTTCTATCACACAAGGATTAGTTATTAATGGTTAATATTTTAATTATAAATTTAATGCCTATCCGGTTCGATAAGGACCATAATGTGGGATATTTGGGTTTGATTCTGATTAATTAATAATTAAAGTAGTAAATTAAATTACGAAGGATCACCCGCTTTTAAAGTAAAGAGGGAAACTGAGAATTTCAGATCATTAGATAAAATTCTAGAGAAAACCAGTGACTATGGATATGACTAGAAAGTTTGATCATAAGAATAATTAATGGGCTGTATTATTAAAAAACCAAACCTCAAACACCTACATTGGGGGGTTATTACTGGAGGTCAGTACGTCCAGGAATCAGTGTGGTTCGTTCACTAATTCAATTAATAATAATCTAATCCTATAAATAATGCTGAATATAATATTATTCATACAAAGAAGAACATGAATATGAGCATAGCAATGAATTACAGTAAATCACACATTATGTTGAAACATTCTGAATGTATCAAATTGCTAAAATATAGGAAAAAAGAAATAAGCCTTAGCTTGTAGTAGGTTCCTTTAGATAACTCTGGAAGTCCTCTTAATCTCCAATTCTGGCACATTGACGAATGGCACGATTAACATGGAGAAGGCAGCATGAGGAATCCGTCTCTCAAGCTGCAAGATAAATAACTACCAGTAGCAATTGATTTAACTACTCAATTCATATTCAAGATTACTGATATCTACAGATAGAATTCTAATCACCTGTTATTAGGTGTTATCGTGCCGCATGACGTGCAATCACCCCGCTATTAATACACTTATAAATGATGCATCAAATAAAAAGTACTTAGCTGTGGGCACTGTGTAAGTATTAAGATTGCCGTAATTTCGCATCCCAAGCTCCGGTGAACCTATCCTGGATTGATGCGTTTCAAGCTGGCTGATCACGTGTCGTCAGGAACCAAGTCTAGGGGTCCCTTATTTAACACCAGCAAAGGTTGAAGATACTATCTGCAAGGTCGTTCACGCCTCACAGTGGCGGCTTTCATCTGTGGATGGACACACGTGTCCTATTTGCTGGACAATGGCGTCTTTTGTGAGTACGGTAAGCGTAGCTTTGCCTCCTTCTGGCCTTGCACGTGTCCGCTTCCCGACTGAGGATGGTGTCCCCCAACCCACGCCCAGTCGACGTTCACAACACAAATTATTGGCATGAACATTAATATTTCTCGCATTCGCGCTTGAAACTCTAAAGACAGGACGGGTTTATTATTTAGAGGAACGGAATATTATTATTTAACTATTTAAGAATAGTAAAGATATAAGGGAGAGGAATTAATGTCTCCCCATAGCATTCATTGATGACGTTACCTCTATCGCGAGGTAAACGTTTTGATTCTAAAGCTCTATTCGGCTTTTAGTTAGAGAACCATTCGTCTGCAATCAGTTGCCATACAGAATGGTTTAATTATGGAGAATCGTATTTAATTCTCACACAAATTGTATATAATGTGTTTTACTGTAAAGAAATCTGACGCAATACTGGCGTCAGGTGACGTGAGAATTCTAGCCTAATGCACAGATGAATTATTAGTACATGAGAATTCTACGAGTTGTTACTTTTACTTACTACAATATTAATATGGTTAGTAATAAGTAATGAGAATACAACAATGCTGTATTCGATGTTGGAAATATCCAACAGATGTCTGACATCAGGTACCTGTGTAAAAATGTCGTCAACATACCTGCAGTATATGGCCGGTTTCAAGTTCATATTGACTAAGACTTTTTGCTCGATGGTACCCATGTAGAAGTTTGCAAACAGGACACCTAGGGGAGAACCCATGGCGACCCCATCTACTTGCTTATACATGTGCCCATCCAGGCTCAAGAAGGGTGCCTCTTTAGTACAAGCTTGGAGTAGATTCCTCAGAATATTTTCTGGTATGTCAAGAGGAGTACAGGCTGGATCACGATACACTCTGTCGGCTATCATTCCGATTGTCTCGTCCACAGGTACGTTGGTAAACAGCGATTCTACGTCCAACGAGGCTCTTATCCCTATGGCCCGTGTGCCCCGCAGTAAGTCAACAAATTCCTTTGGAGACTTCAGGCTGAAGGCGCAAGGAACATAAGGAGTCAGCAGGCCGTTGAGTCGCTTCGCCAGTCTGTACGTGGGTGTGGGTATCTGGCTAATGATTGGCCGAAGTGGGTTTCCAGGCTTGTGCGTCTTGACATTTCCATACGCATATCCAGGTTTATATTCCCCAATGATCTTTGGCAGGTGGAGTCCGGATTTCTTGGTGTTCACAGTTTCGATCAGTTTGTTGACCTTTGCTTTTAATTCGGCTGTAGTGTCCTTCGTTACCCTTTGGAACTTAGTTTGGTATGAGAGTATGATGTTCATTTTCGCCAGATATTCGTCTTTTTTAAGAATGACATATATTGGCGACTTGTCACCTCTCCTGACAACTATCTCCTTGTTCTCACGAAGGTTTTTAGCTGCCGCTTTAAGCTCGGGGGACAGTATGGTGCTTCTGTAGTTGCCTCGATTCTTTCCTCCTTCTGCAATAAGTTCTGCTTGTAAGGTATCTTTGGTAGTGACCTTCTTTTGTGTCTCGAGGTCGAATATGTCGTCCAACAGAATTTCCAACTCTACTTTCCGGGCCATCTCACTCGGTCTGGACATAACATGACAGTGTTGTTAACGCATATGTCGACCGTGCTCTCAGCCACAGCTCAGAATGGAAGCAAGTCGACGAAGAACTCTGTAGGGTAAGGCAGGTCCTAGTCAATAACGGCTTCTCCAATGGTTTCGTCGAAGACATCATAAGAAGGAAAGTGAAAAGCCATGCAACCTCTGAAGAGACAACTAACACAACACCTATACCCCCTATTAGACTATTTTACAGGAACTTCTTTTCCACAGCTCATAAAACGGAGGAAAGGGTCCTGAAAGATATTGTTAATAGAAACGTTATCCCTACAGACAAAAATCAGAGGATACAACTGACGATTTACTATAAAACCAGAAAAACGGCCAGCCTACTCATGAGAAACTCTCCAGACACAAAACAGAACGCTTTAAAAGAGACTAACGTCGTCTATGCCTTCAAATGCCCACTTGGGGACTGTAAGCTCCAAAAAACCCAGTATATAGGCAAGATAACAACATCTCTTTCTAGGCGTTTAACGATGCATAAGCAACAGGGCTCCATTAAGGAACATATAATCTCTTCCCACAACCAAACCATCGCCAGAGAAATCCTAGTAAACAACACAGAAATCATCGATAGATACAGCGATAGCAGGCGGCTTGACGTTTGCGAGGCACTACACATCAAGAAGTCAACACCAGCAATCAACAGCCAATTATTGCACAACTATATTCTACCCACCTCAAGACTCCGCTCCAATATAGAAGCATCAAGAAATATTGACCAATAGGCTTTCTACAAACACTTCTATTCAATATCCATTGTTTCGTGTTCTGTCTTGTGTTGATGAAATTAATACCCTATTAATACTCTTGTTCTGTCTTGTGTTGATGAAATTAATACCCTATTAATACCACATTTTGTTCTGTCTTGTGTTAATGCCACATCACCCCTTCCACCTCACTCAAATGTAGATATAAAATCGGAGATACGTAAGTTCTATTCAGTTGTGTATTTGTGAACTAAAGTCTTTGAAAATGTAATAAGTTTTACGAAACGCGCCCGTGTCGCGTCAGACTAGAAATAAAAATGAATTTTGGAGAAGTGATTTTTTATTTACCTCCAATAGTGAAGCGTAATGTACGAAAGATTGAGAAAATTCGTGTTAGAATTATTAATCTTACTTTTTCGGTCATATTTAATAATATATATATATATATATATATATATATATATATATATATATATATATATATATATATATATATATATATATATATATATATATATATATATATATATATATACAACTTTAGAACACTTTCCCACCAGGAGACTCGAACCCTAGCCAGCACAGAAGCCTTCCAGCAACTGGCATAACAGGTACGCCTTAACCCTCTCCACCACCTGCTCAGACCCCAAAGAGATGGTAATTTCGGAGTATTTAAATACCACAAAGATCACCACCTCCCAAGAGCACTAGAGCAAGTGAGGGGTCATTTAGACGTTAATTTCATCAAGTCCCTGTTAATATGGGAAGACACAGTGTCGATGCTTAAGGCACAACTCTCCTAAACACGAGAGTCAAGTATACAACTTTAGAACACTTAAACACACTTGACTCTCGTGTTTAGGAGAGTTGTGCCATATATATATATATATATATATATATATATATATATATATATATATATATATATATATATATATATATATATATATATATATATATATATATACATATATATATATATTTTAAGATGAATAGGAAAACCAGGGATATACTGAACATCTTGTTACAGATTCTTTACTTTAAAATGCATAACGTTTCGAATACTTCTCGTATTCATCATCAGATCTAAAAGAAAAAAACAGAAATCACAATCAAATAACTGGTAAACAAAGAACTCATACTGAATATAATTGCCTATCAAAGAAAGGAAAATGCTTAAAAACAAAACACTTAAGCTTACTCAAGTGATCAATATAAATAAAACTTATTAACTGTCAGATAGATAAAAGCTAATTTAAAAATACATTAAATTACAAGAGGAATTTTCAACCCGTCCTCGACTCAAGACCATTATATCCAGCGGTCGACCCCACAGACGCATTCATAAATTTTAACATGCTATTCATTCAAAACGGGAATTTTCTCAAGTATAAATTAATATTTTAATATATTAGCATACTGTGCATATATAGGCATAGGTTAGGTTGGGTGTTTAGGTTCTGTTGGCGATTATTTGTATTTGTAGTACGTGGGTGAAGCATTTATAGGTTTGTGATTCGAACAAAATTCGTCAGTGAAACACTTGTTCCGATATGTTCGAACGTCAGCTGATGTGAGTCGGATATGTTCGAACGTCAGCAGTTGTGAGTCGTGTTTAAACCGCTTTCGATTCATAAACAGTGGGTTTGGCGGGTGCATGGAATCACTTTTGGATCTTTGTATGGAGGACGGTTTGGGAATTTTATAACTACCAAAACAAACCACTCTATTAAACTTACGCAAAGCGATCAGAAGTGAAACTGGATAACTAACACATAGGTACTAAACACTATAACAAATATTTATATAATGACTACAAATCTACAAAAAATGTATATAAAACGCAAACAGAATAAACGACAATTATAAAGTACTAACCAAAATCTTATAAAAACTCAAATATTAAATAAAACTAAATACCAAAAAAATGTAATATATATCCTGAATAAAAGATTATAATAATGTACAATGTCAAGACTTGAAATAAGTAAGAAAAGGTAAATACATGGTAAACTAAACAAAATTATAATAAAATTAAACTACCAGAATGAACTATAAATCAAATTACAGGGCCTACTGTGCACTATACAGTGTACAATTGAACAGCTGAAAGGTTGCTATTTAACAGAGGCCGCAGCTCCTTTATATATAAGGATTCAATTACTCTCAAATCTGACTGGCCATTCATACAAGTGTCCAGAATTTTAAAATCAGATTCCAGCAGAGAATGATCAAACTCATAACAATGGTTTCTAATCTCCGAAAATGCTGGTTTAGACAATGGTAATCCAGTCCTAAAAGATATTCCCCGGTGCTCAAGTATCCTAATTTTAAAGTTCCGAATGGAACTCCCGATATATCCAGCATTACAACTGTAACAATTATACATATATACGACACTTGAGCACAGGGGGGTAGGCACTTTATCTTTAAATTTAAAATAAGAGCCTATGGAATTTGTGTTGACAAAAATAAATCTAAAGTCTACTTGAGGATAACACTGCTGCAACAGTCTCCTCAAACGACTCCTTACAGAAAAGCTAATAGTGCCATAAAATGGTAATTTAATATATTTAAGATCCCTTTCTACTGTAGTAATCCTACACGATGGGTGAAACTTCTTATTTAAGAAATTCCTTATAAAGGTATAAACCAGATGCAAAGGATAACAATTATTTGAAAAAAAATTCACAAGAAAATTAATTTCTTGATCAAGGTTATTCCAATTAGAACATAACACAAATGCCCTATTCAGTAGAGTGTTAATTGCATTTTTCTTAAAAATATCAGGAACAAAAGAATTCAAATTTAAACCTATACCAGTAAAAGTTGGTTTCCTAAAAACATTAGTGTTGAACCCATTAAGGTTATTCACTTTGACATCAAGAAACGACAATGAATTATCCACTTCACACTCTGCAGTAAAACGTATATTACTATGTTGTTCATTAAGATACTTAAGTGTATTTCGACAAATTTACGTTAACAATTGAATATAATTCTTGGTTATTAAGATTGTTGGACTTTGAAATTTCTGAAAAGCAGAAGTGGGTAAATAAGTTGAAAAGTGAATTGCACGTGAACTTGGAGAAATTCAAGATCTTGGTTTCCTGGGTTGATTTTGCATCCTTAAAATGTAAATATGAAAATTATAATGATAAAAGGGTTGAAAAATGTAGACTTATTCACGGGAAGAAAATGCTGAACTTGGGTATACCTTCATTTAATTCGGTGGACCCTGATAAGGTGGTTTTCAATTTTTCAAAGAGAATTTTGTCTCCCATTGAGAAAGAACTTCTCTCTCTGGGGTTAGACTTCGGGTTGACGTGTAAAAAACCTAAATTTGTTAATAATTTTTTAGGTTTTGAGAGGTTATGCAATACATTGAAATCTTGTACCCTAAGGACTGGTACAAATTATAGTTGGACCAATATCATCAGTACCGTTTCTTCCTTAGCACATGAAGTCTTTAATGACTTAGGTAAATGTAAATCTACATTCCCTCCTTTTGACAAAAGGAAATTGGATTGTATTAATGGCTTAAAGAACGATAGGAGTATTTGTATTACTAGACTAGATAAAGGTAGGGGTATAGTGGTTTTGGACAAGTTAGAGTATGTGAATAAGGTTGAAAGGTTGTTAGAAGACCCCTCTAAATTTAAGTTGGTTGATATAGACCCCTTTTCGTATATTTTGAAATGTGAGGTTAAATTAAATATAGTTTTAAGAAGTCTGAAAGACTCTCATTTTGATTATACAAAATTACTTGCAACTGGCTCTGAGCCAGGCATCCAATATGGGTTACCTAAAGTTCATAAAACAGGTATACCGATTCGTTCTATTTTATCAGCAATTGGCACTTTTAATTACAAACTGGCAAAGTTTCTGGTTCCATTATTAGAACCATTAACGCATAATGAATTTACTGTGAGAAATTCTCAGGATTTTGTAAAAGAACTTTCCTCTTTAAATTTTGAGTTCCCAACTATAATGGCCAGTTTCGATGTTGAATCACTCTTTACTAATATTCCTTTGTTGGAAACCATTGATATTTGTGTAAATCAATTATTTGCTGACACTAATTTAGTGTCTGGATTTTGTAGTAAAATATTCAGACGGCTGTTAGAAACAGCGGTTAAAGACTCCGTCTTTATGTTTAATAATAAATATTATAAACAAATTGATGGAGTAACAATGGGGTCTCCTTTAGGTCCTGCACTGGCTAATGCTTTTTTGAGTTTTCATGAAATAAATTGGCTTGATAATTGTCCTTCGGCCTTTAAACCAGTCTTGTACAGGAGATATGTAGATGACACTTTTTTGTTATTTAAGGACCAATGTTATATTGAGAAATCTAGAGAGTATCTTAATGCACAAAATAGTAATATACGGTTTACTGCAGAGTGTGAAGTGGATAATTCATTGTCGTTTCTTGATGTCAAAGTGAATAACCTTAATGGGTTCAACACTAAAGATTTTAGGAAACCAACATTTACTGGTTTAGGTTTAAATTTGAATTCTTTTGTTCCTGATATTTTTAAGAAAAATGCAATTAACACTCTACTGAATAGGGCCTTTGTTTTATGTTTAAAGTGGAATAACTTTGATCAAGAAATTAATTTTCTTGTGAAATTTTTTTCAAATAATTGTTATCCTTTGCATATGGTTTATACCTTTATAAGGAATTTCTTAAATAAGAAGTTTCACCCATCGTGTAGGATTACTACAGTAGAAAGGGATCTTAAATATATTAAATTACCATTTTATGGCAGCATTAGCTTTTCTGTAAGGAGTCGTTTGAGGAGACTGTTGCAGCAGTGTTATCCTCAAGTAGACTTTAGATTTATTTTTGTCAACACAAATACCATAGGCTCTTATTTTAAATTTAAAGATAAAGTGCCTACCCCCCTGTGCTCAAATGTCGTATATATGTATAATTGTTACAGTTGTAATGCTGGATATATCGGGAGTTCCATTCGGAACTTTAAAATTAGGATACTTGAGCACCGGGGAATATCTTTTAGGACTGGATTACCATTGTCTAAACCAGCATTTTCGGAGATTAGAAACCATTGTTATGAGTTTGATCATTCTCTGCTGGAATCTGATTTTAAAATTCTGGACACTTGTATGAATGGCCAGTCAGATTTGAGAGTAATTGAATCCTTATATATAAAGGAGCTGCGGCCTCTGTTAAATAGCAACCTTTCAGCTGTTCAATTGTACACTGTATAGTGCACAGTAGGCCCTGTAATTTGATTTATAGTTCATTCTGGTAGTTTAATTTTATTATAATTTTGTTTAGTTTACCATGTATTTACCTTTTCTTACTTATTTCAAGTCTTGACATTGTACATTATTATAATTTTTTATTTAGGAAATATAATACATTTTTTGATATTTAGTTTTATTTAATATTTGAGTTTTTATAAGATTTTGGTAAGTACTTTATAATTGTCGTTTTTTCTGTTTGCATTTTATATACATTTTTTGTAGATTTGTAGTCATTATATGAATATTTATTATAGTGTTTAGTACCTATGTGTTAGCTATCAAGTTTCACTTCTGATCACTTCGCATAAGTTTAATAGAGTGGTTTGTTATAGTAGTTATAAAATTCCTCTTGAAATTTAATGTTTTTTTTTAATTAGCTTTTATGTATGTGACAGTCAATAAGTTTTATTTGTATTGATCACTTTAGTAAGCTTAAGTGTTTTGTATTTTTAGCATTTTCCTTTCTTTGATAGGCAATTATATTCAGTATGAGTTCTTTGTTTACCAGTTATTTGATTGTGATTTCTGTTTTTTCTTTTAGATCTGATGATGAATACGAGAAGTATTCGAAACGTTATGCATTTTAAAGTAAAGATTCTGATACAAGATGTTCAGTATATCCCTGGTTTTCCTATTCATCTTAAAATTAAGATTCCCGAAGGGAACATCGATCATAATATATATATATATATATATATATATATATATATATATATATATATATGTCGTACCTAGTAGCCAGAACGCACTTATCAGCCTACTATGCAAGGCCCGATTTGCCTAATAAGCCAAGTTTTCCTGAATAAATATATTTTCTCTAATTTTTTTCTTATGAAATGATAAAGCTACCCATTTCATTTTGTATGAGGTCAATTTTTTTTTATTGGAGTTGAAATTAAGGTAGATATATGACCGAACCTAACCAACCCTACCTAACCTAACCTAACCTATCTTTATAGGCTAGGTTCGGTTAGGTAGCCAAAAAAGTTAGGTTAGGTTAGGTTAGGTAGGTTAGGTTGTCGAAAAAACATTAATTCATGAAAACTTGGCTTATTAGGCAAATCGGGCCTTGCATAGTAAGCTGATAAGTGCGTTCTGGCTACTAGGTACGACATATATATATATATATATATATATATATATATATATATATGTCGTACCTAGTAGCCAGAACTCACTTCTCAGCCTACTATGCAAGGCCAAATTTGCCTAGTAAGCCAAGTTTTCATGAATTAATTGTTTTTCGACTACCTAACCTACCTAACCTAACCTAACCTAACTTTTTCGGCTACCTAACCTAACCTAACCTATAAAGATAGGTTAGGTTAGGTTAGGTAGGGTTGGTTAGGTTCGGTCATATATCTACGTTAATTTTAACTCCAATAAAAAAAATTGACCTCATACATAATGAAATGGGTAGCTTTATCATTTCATTAGAAAAAATTAGAGAAAGTATATAATTCAGGAAAACTTGGCTTATTAGGCAAATTTGGCCTTGCATAGTAGGCTGAGAAGTGCGTTCTGGCTACTAGGTACGACATATATATATATATATATGCCTATACTTGCATAAACCACAAGTGAAGATAAACAATCTTTGGACAACACCCACCAGTGGGACTCGAACCCAGAAAGCACAACTACCTTCCAGTAGCTGGCATAACTAGTATGCTTTAACCCACTACGCCATCAGACCTTACAAAAGAAGTAGATAGTTCGAGGTATATATATCTCAAACATCTCTACCTCCCGAAGGCACCAGATGAGTGAGGGGTCAGTCTGCAATTTTCGTCAAGCCACTGTCAATGTGAGAGAACTCGTGTCCAGCTTATAAGCCTATACTTGCATAAACCACAAGTGAAGATAAACAATCTTTGGACAACACCCACCAGTGGGACTCGAACCCAGAAAGCACAACTACCTTCCAGTAGCTGGCATAACTAGTATGCTTTAACCCACTACGCCATCAGACCTTACAAAAGAAGTAGATAGTTCGAGGTATATATATCTCAAACATCTCTACCTCCCGAAGGCACCAGATGAGTGAGGGGTCAGTCTGCAATTTTCGTCAAGCCACTGTCAATGTGAGAGAACTCGTGTCCAGCTTATAAGCCTATACTTGCATAAACCACAAGTGAAGATAAACAATCTTTGGACAACACCCACCAGTGGGACTCGAACCCAGAAAGCACAACTACCTTCCAGTAGCTGGCATAACTAGTATGCTTTAACCCACTACGCCATCAGACCTTACAAAAGAAGTAGATAGTTCGAGGTATATATATCTCAAACATCTCTACCTCCCGAAGGCACCAGATGAGTGAGGGGTCAGTCTGCAATTTTCGTCAAGCCACTGTCAATGTGAGAGAACTCGTGTCCAGCTTATAAGCCTATACTTGCATAAACCACAAGTGAAGATAAACAATCTTTGGACAACACCCACCAGTGGGACTCGAACCCAGAAAGCACAACTACCTTCCAGTAGCTGGCATAACTAGTATGCTTTAACCCACTACGCCATCAGACCTTACAAAAGAAGTAGATAGTTCGAGGTATATATATCTCAAACATCTCTACCTCCCGAAGGCACCAGATGAGTGAGGGGTCAGTCTGCAATTTTCGTCAAGCCACTGTCAATGTGAGAGAACTCGTGTCCAGCTTATAAGCCTATACTTGCATAAACCACAAGTGAAGATAAACAATCTTTGGACAACACCCACCAGTGGGACTCGAACCCAGAAAGCACAACTACCTTCCAGTAGCTGGCATAACTAGTATGCTTTAACCCACTACGCCATCAGACCTTACAAAAGAAGTAGATAGTTCGAGGTATATATATCTCAAACATCTCTACCTCCCGAAGGCACCAGATGAGTGAGGGGTCAGTCTGCAATTTTCGTCAAGCCACTGTCAATGTGAGAGAACTCGTGTCCAGCTTATAAGCCTATACTTGCATAAACCACAAGTGAAGATAAACAATCTTTGGACAACACCCACCAGTGGGACTCGAACCCAGAAAGCACAACTACCTTCCAGTAGCTGGCATAACTAGTATGCTTTAACCCACTACGCCATCAGACCTTACAAAAGAAGTAGATAGTTCGAGGTATATATATCTCAAACATCTCTACCTCCCGAAGGCACCAGATGAGTGAGGGGTCAGTCTGCAATTTTCGTCAAGCCACTGTCAATGTGAGAGAACTCGTGTCCAGCTTATAAGCCTATACTTGCATAAACCACAAGTGAAGATAAACAATCTTTGGACAACACCCACCAGTGGGACTCGAACCCAGAAAGCACAACTACCTTCCAGTAGCTGGCATAACTAGTATGCTTTAACCCACTACGCCATCAGACCTTACAAAAGAAGTAGATAGTTCGAGGTATATATATCTCAAACATCTCTACCTCCCGAAGGCACCAGATGAGTGAGGGGTCAGTCTGCAATTTTCGTCAAGCCACTGTCAATGTGAGAGAACTCGTGTCCAGCTTATAAGCCTATACTTGCATAAACCACAAGTGAAGATAAACAATCTTTGGACAACACCCACCAGTGGGACTCGAACCCAGAAAGCACAACTACCTTCCAGTAGCTGGCATAACTAGTATGCTTTAACCCACTACGCCATCAGACCTTACAAAAGAAGTAGATAGTTCGAGGTATATATATCTCAAACATCTCTACCTCCCGAAGGCACCAGATGAGTGAGGGGTCAGTCTGCAATTTTCGTCAAGCCACTGTCAATGTGAGAGAACTCGTGTCCAGCTTATAAGCCTATACTTGCATAAACCACAAGTGAAGATAAACAATCTTTGGACAACACCCACCAGTGGGACTCGAACCCAGAAAGCACAACTACCTTCCAGTAGCTGGCATAACTAGTATGCTTTAACCCACTACGCCATCAGACCTTACAAAAGAAGTAGATAGTTCGAGGTATATATATCTCAAACATCTCTACCTCCCGAAGGCACCAGATGAGTGAGGGGTCAGTCTGCAATTTTCGTCAAGCCACTGTCAATGTGAGAGAACTCGTGTCCAGCTTATAAGCCTATACTTGCATAAACCACAAGTGAAGATAAACAATCTTTGGACAACACCCACCAGTGGGACTCGAACCCAGAAAGCACAACTACCTTCCAGTAGCTGGCATAACTAGTATGCTTTAACCCACTACGCATAGTGGGTTAAAGCATACTAGTTATGCCAGCTACTGGAAGGTAGTTGTGCTTTCTGGGTTCGAGTCCCACTGGTGGGTGTTGTCCAAAGATTGTTTATCTTCACTTGTGGTTTATGCAAGTATAGGCTTATAAGCTGGACACGAGTTCTCTCACATTGACAGTGGCTTGACGAAAATTGCAGACTGACCCCTCACTCATCTGGTGCCTTCGGGAGGTAGAGATGTTTGAGATATATATACCTCGAACTATCTACTTCTTTTGTAAGGTCTGATGGCGTAGTGGGTTAAAGCATACTAGTTATGCCAGCTACTGGAAGGTAGTTGTGCTTTCTGGGTTCGAGTCCCACTGGTGGGTGTTGTCCAAAGATTGTTTATCTTCACTTGTGGTTTATGCAAGTATAGGCTTATAAGCTGGACACGAGTTCTCTCACATTGACAGTGGCTTGACGAAAATTGCAGACTGACCCCTCACTCATCTGGTGCCTTCGGGAGGTAGAGATGTTTGAGATATATATACCTCGAACTATCTACTTCTTTTGTAAGGTCTGATGGCGTAGTGGGTTAAAGCATACTAGTTATGCCAGCTACTGGAAGGTAGTTGTGCTTTCTGGGTTCGAGTCCCACTGGTGGGTGTTGTCCAAAGATTATATATATATATATATATATATATATATATATATATATATATATATATATATATATATATATATATATATATATATATATATATATATATGTCGTACCTAGTAGCCAGAACTCACTTTTTGGCCTACTATTCAAGGCCCGATTTGCCTAATGACCCAAGTTTTCCTGAATTAATATATTTTTTCTAATTTTTTTCTTATGAAATGATAAAGCTACCCATTTCATTATGTATGAGGTCATTTTTTTTTTATTGGATATATATATATATATATATATATATTATTGGATATATATATATATATATATATATATATATATATATATATATATATGTATGTCGTACCTAGTAGCCAGAACTCACTTCTCAGCCTACTATGCAAGGCCCAATTTGCCTATTAAGCCAAGTTTTCATGAATTAATTGTTTTTCGACTACCTAACCTACCTAACCTAACCTAACCTAACTTTTTCGGCTACCTAACCTAACCTAACCTATAAGGATAGGTTAGGTTAGGTTAGGTAGGGTTGGTTAGGTTCGGTCATATATATACGTTAATTTTAACTAAAATAAAAAAAAATTGACCTCATACATAATGAAATGGGTAGCTTTATCATTTCATAAGAAAAAAATTAGAGAAAATATATTAATTCAGTAAAACTTGGCTTATTAGGCAAATTGGGCCTTGCATAGTAGGCCGAGAAGTGCGTTCTGGCTACTAGGTACGACATGTATATATACATATATATATATATATATATATATATATATATATATATATATATATATATATATATATATATATATATATATATATATATATATATATATATATGTCGTACCTAGTAGCCAGAACTCACTTCTCAGCCTACTATTCAAGGCCCGATTTGCCTAATAAGCCAAGTTTTCCTGAATTAATATATTTACTATAATTTTTTTCTTATGAAATGATAAAGCTACCCTTTTCTCTATGTATGAGGTCAATTTTTTTTTATTGGAGTTAAAATTAACGTAGATATATGACCGAACCTAACCAACCCTACCTAACCTAACCTAACCTATATTTATAGGTAAGGTTAGGTTAGGTAGCCAAAAAAAGCTAGGTTAGGTTAGGTTAGGTAGGTTAGGTAGCCGAAAAAACATTAATTCATGAAAACTTGGCTTATTAGGCAAATCGGGCCTTGAATAGTAGGCTGAGAAGTGCGTTCTGGCTATTAGGTACGACATATATATATATATATATATATATATATATATATATATATATATATATATATATATATATATATATGTCGTACCTAGTAGCCAGAACTCACTTCTCAGCCTACTATGCGAGGCCCGATTTGCCTAATAAGCCAAGTTTTACTGAATTAATATATTTTCTCTAATTTTTTTCTTATGAAATGATAAAGCTACCCATTTCATTATGTATGAGGTCAATTTTTTTTTATTGGAGTTAAAATTAACGTAGATATATGACCGAACCTAACCAACCCTACCTAACCTAACCTAACCTATCTTTATAGGTTAGGTTAGGTTAGGTAGCCGAAAACGTTAGGTTAGGTTAGGTTAGGTAGGTTAGGTTGTCGAAAAAACATTAATTCATGAAAACTAGGCTTATTAGGCAAATCGGGCCATGCATAGTAGGCTGAGAAGTGAGTTCTGGCTACTAGGTACGACATATATATATATATATGTATGAAAGGGTTTGGGTGGATATAAATAGGAGCTGCCTCGTATGGGCCAATGGGCCTTCCTACCAAATCAGCATTTACTAAGGTCTTTCTTAGGAAGACTGATTAACAAATCAGGCACTCAGTCATAAAAGTGTTAAGTGAGATTTTGTTCCCAAAAGAACTATTATTGATAAGTTAGCTAAATGATAGATAACTTTGCCGACACCAATCTCTAGTAATCAAACCCCCTGTGTTTTCAGCCCGTCCTTTTAAAATTAACGTCACTTTTGGCTCGTAGGCGCGCTATGGCCATATTTGGACGTAATATGAAATGAAATCGACTCACAAAAGTCACGTACTGTCCCGTTTTCTGTTTGAGTCGTCCGGCTTTTTCGGTAAGGTTGGAAGAGGAAACTTTCAATTAACGTTATCATAACGTTTTGAAACTTTATGAGAATTTTCTGCCCACCTAACCTACCAGAGGTTAGGTGTTGTTGAAAAAAAATATCCCAAATTTATTTCCATTTTTTTCATTTTCAAATTACGTCCACTCTCGGCCATACTGGTAAACGGCCAAAAGCGACGTTATTTTTAAGAGGACAGGTATTCACTACCAAGTTTGTTAGTGAATATATTTTTCTTAAGTGTCACCCACATGTTTCTGTGAACCCACTCCATTAAGAAATTTCTATTTTTCCTCGTGATTAGCAATATCACTTATGCCTAGAATCCCTAAAATTTAGACATTTATGCTTAAAATTGCTTATGTGTCTTCAATGCCTAGAGGGCCATTGTTCTCAAGATCTCGTTCCTAGACTCATATCGTCGACAACCAGAAGATAACAACCAAGTCAATCGACCATCGAAGATTCTGGCACACAGTTGCTAACATTATTGTAACATGGCTCTAAACAGAGTTTATTTTTAATGTTTGCAAATACTCTAATATTAGTATATTTTGGTAGCAGTCTGTTCTTATTTTTCAGTGCAATTGTTGGTGAAATTCAGCTGTGTCGATTGATCTGCGTTTGAATTGAAATATTTCGTTAGTATTTTTTTTTTTTAAAACATGAAATTTGACAACACGTTTATTTCACAGCTGCAAATGTGCAACAAACAACTATGAATCTACCAGCTACAGCGTTAACTGCTTTCTTCACGTTATGTCAGAATGACGTGTTTGCCAAAATACTGCTGTATTATGAAGTGCCTACGTATTACACATGGAATACCAGTAGAAAATTATTTGAACGACGCAAACGAGGAGAGCGAGTCGACTGTAAACTGTAAACCATGCATCCCAATCATGATGAATGCTTGTTTCTTCGTATGTTGTTGGTAAATGTGCCCAGTCCAACGTCTTTCCAGCAATTGAGATTTGTCAACAGCGTAACACATGCCACTTTCCGTAGTGCATGTCAAGCTCGGAATTTATTGGAGAACGACCGACATTGGGATGTGTACATTAATGACGCGTCCAATATGTTAAATCCAAATCAAATTCGTGCATTGTTTGCAATCATATTGACCACCTGCTCTCCTTCATCTCCAACAGAGTTATGGGAGAAATATAAATCGCACATGGCTGAATATATTACCCGTCGAATACGCAAGGAAAATTCAGATATGACCATGGATCTTACAGCAAAAATCTACAACGAAGCGTTGATAATGATTGAAGATTTATGCTTAGAAATCGTGAACAAAGTTCTCAATCAATTGGAAATGCCATCACCAAATCGATCTGCTGCTGCTTCGTTCGATGTAGAATTGCGTCGTGAACAAAATTACAACACGGGTGATCTGTTGTCGTATGTTTAATCAAATATTCCTAAGCTAACGCTTGAGTGAAAAGGCATTTACAATCAAATAATTCAAACTGTCAATAACGGGCTTGGAGAAATCTTCTTAGATGCTCCAGGAGGAACTGGTAAAACATTCCTAATTAGATTGATTCTGGCAGCATTTCGATCCCAGAATGGTACAACCTTAGCTCTTGCATCGTCCGGAATAGCTGCGACATTGCTACCAGGTGGATGAACTGCTACTTCGGCTTTGAAATCGCCATTGAACATGCAATTCACTGAAACTCCCACGTGCAACATTTCCAAAGCATCCAGCATGAGAAATGTATTGCAGAAATGTAAATTTATTGTTTAAGATGAATACACAATGGGCCACAAAAAATCGCTCTAGGCTCTTGATCGATCATTGCAAGATTTGCGTGGAAACATCAGACCATTTGGAAACACATTAATATTGCTTGCAGGAGATTTCATGTAATTACCTGTAATTCCTCGATCGACACCAGCGGACAAAATAAATACTTGCCTGAAATACTCTACATTGTGGCGCCAAGAAAAGATGTTAAAATTAACTACAAATATCCGTCTCCAGCTGCAAAACGACTCATCAGCTGAGATATTCTCACATCAATTGCTGGAAATTGGGAACGGAAACGTGCCGGTTGATCTGACATCAGGACGAATTTCATTGCCTCGTAATTTCTACAATTTAGTGACGTCAAAAGAAGAATTGGTTGAAAAAGTATTTCCCAATATTCAAACCAATTATAAGAATCACGATTGGCTGAGTGAACGAGCTATTCTTGTGGCCAAGAACAAAGACGTTAACGAACTTAACAATATTATTCAGTCTAACATACAAAGCAAAGCAGTCACATACAAGTCTGTTGACACTGTGGTAGAAGAAGATAAAGCGGTTAATTTTCCAACCGAATTTTTTAATTAACTCGATCTGCCAGGGATACCATCACACGAACTGCAATTAAAAATCGGCGTGTCAATTATCATGTTACGAATTATCAACCAGCGAAAGCTTAGCATGTGGCTTGCAGTAAGAAATTATTCAGCAACGTCGTAGAAACAACAATTTTTACAAGACCTTTCAAAGGTGAAGATGTCCTCATTTCTCGCATTCCTATCATTCTAACAGATTTGCCATTTCAACTTAAGAGATTGTAATTCCCAATTTGATTGGCGTTTGCAATCATCATCAACAAAGCTCAGGACCAGTCTTTAGAATTGTGCGGTTTAGATCTAGACACGGATTGCTTCTCACATGGTCAATTATATGTTGCGTGTTCTAGAGTCGGCTAACCAGACAATCTCTATATCTTAACAGACAATGGTACAAGAAAAAATATTGTATACCCACAAGTATTGTGATATTAAGCATGTTAGAAATGTGCGCTTTCTCTTTTCATTATTTTCCATTTAACCAGACTGAGCCACAGCAACGCGTGGCGGGTAAACGAATTTTCTCGATCTCTCTTGCGTTTCTTTTCACTGTTGATGGTAATTCAAAAATCAATTCTCCAAAATTTATTTTTATTTCTAGTCTGACGCGACACTTGAGCGCGTTTCGTAAAACTTATTACATTTTCAAAGACTTTAGTTTACACACACACACACACAACTTTAACTGAATAGAGCTTAATTAAACATCTTCGAGTTTTTATACCTACATTTTGGTGAGGTGACATGTTACAACAGTTTTGGATGAGGTGAAAATAAACTTTTAACACAAGACAGGACACGAAACAATGGGTATTAAAGGTAGGTAACTGCAGAAGGCCTATTTTTATTGGCCCATATTTCTTGATGCTTCTATATTGGAGCGGAGTCTTGAAGTGGGTAGAATATAGTTGTGCATTAATTGGCTGTTGATTGCTGGTGTTGACTTCTTGATGTGTAGTGCCTCGCAGATGACAAGCCGCCTGCTATCACTGTATCTATCGATGATTTCTGTGTTGTTTGCTAAGATTTCTCTGGTGATGGTTTGGTTGTGGGAAGAGACTATATGTTTCTTAATGGAGCCCTGTTGCTTATGCATCGTTAAACGCCTGGAAAGAGATGTTGTTGTCTTGCATATCTACTGAGTTTTTTTAGGCTTACAGTCCCCAAGAGGGCATTTGAAGGCATAGACGACGTTGGTCTCGTTATATATATATATATATATATATATATATATATATATATATATATATATATATATATATATATATATATATATATTTATATATATATATATATATATATATATATATATATATATATTTATATATATATATATAAATATTAATATATATATATATATATATATATATATATATATATAAATATATATATATATATATATATATATATATATATATATATATATATATATATATATATATATATATAAATATATATGTATATATATATTTATATATATATATATATATATATATATATATATATATATATATATATATATATATATATGTATATATATATATATATGTCGCCCCACAGCAGTAGCAGCCCCACACGCATGGGATTTCCTGTTAGCAACCCCAATGTCGGCAACTGGCACGCGTCTCACACCGCACGCCCTCCGAATTGCTGTGGCCCTCCGCCTTGCTGCCCCAATCCACACCAGATATAGGTGTATTTGCGGCGAGGTGGTGGCTGACAGGTACGGCCACCATGGCCTACTCTGCCAAAGCACAGGGGAATGGCACTCGAGGCACAGTGAAGTTAACGACATCATCAAGAGGAGCCTCACCACAGCTGGATGCCCAGCTGAAAGAGAGCCCCGTTACCTAACGCCCCGTAACTCTGATGCTCTTATTGGTCGCTCGGATGGTATCACAGTGAACCCCTGGAAGAATGGCAAGCAGTTGGTATGGGACTACACGTGCGTATCAACCCTAGCTAATACCTACATTGACCTCAATGTTGCACAACCAGGTGGCGCTGCCACCCACAGGGAAGCAGCCAAATCCCGAAAGTATAGAGAACTGGATCACCACTACAATTTTGTCCCCATTGCTTCTGAGACGCTTGGCGCCTGGGGTAAAAGTGCTACCAGTTTTATGAAGGAACTGAGTTCTAGGCTCATTGAAACAACAAGGGACCCTAGAGCTGCCAGCTTTCTTTTCCAGCGCCTCAGTGTGGCGATACAGAGGGGAAACGCGCACTGCATCCAGGGTTCCTGCCTGCCATCTGAGAAGCTGGAGGAACTCGATAACCTATGATAACCATCTTTGTAACCCATATGTAACTCCTTTTTTGTAACAAAGTTCAAATAAAGTAAATATATATGTGTACATACAAAAGAATGGGGATGGTAGGAGAAGATAATATTAGTGTTCAGTGAGAAACCACAAGGTCTCCTCTGAATATTTTTTATTTTCTTCTACGAGGCTATGGGTCCCCACATTGGCACCAAAGGTGGTACCCTCACACACACACATACACACACACACACACATACACACACACACACACACACACACACACACACACACATATATATATATATATATATATATATATATATATATATATATATATATATATATATATAAATATATAAATATATATATAAATATATATATATATATATATATATATATATATATATATATATATATATATATATATATATATATATATATATTTATATATATATATATATATATATATATATATATTTATATATATATATATATATATATATATATATATATATATATATATATATATATATATATATATATATATATATATATATATAATCTCTCACACAACCAGACCATTACCAGAGAAATCTTAACAAACAACAAAGAATTCATCGATAGGAACAGTGATAGCAGGCGGCTCGACATCAGCGAGGATTACACATCGTTAAAAAGCTAACATAAGCAATCAACAGCCAATTGATGCACAACTATATTCTACCCACTTCAATTCATCGTACGGGCCAGTAGGCCCTCTGCAGTTATTCTCCCCTCCCCCCCGTGCAACAAATGGACACTCTCCCCTCCCCCCCTTGCAACACCTGGACACTCTCACCTTCCCCCCGTGCTACACAGGGTCACTTTCCCCCCCCCCGTGCTACACCTGGACACTCTCCCCTCCCTATGTGCTACACCTGGACACTCTCCCCTCCCCCGTGCTACACCTGGACACTCTCCTCCCCCCGTGCTACACCTGGACCCTCTCCTCCCCCCGTGCTACACCTGGACCCTCTCCTCCCCCCGTGCTACACCTGGACCCTCTCCTCCCTCCGTGCTACACCTGGACACTCTCCTCCCCCCGTGCTACACCTGGACACTCTCCTCCCCCCCGTGCTACACCTGGACACTGTCCCCTCCACCGTGCTACACCTGGACACTCTCCTCTCCCTGTGCTACACCTGGACACTGTCCCCTCCCCCGTGCTACACCTGGACACTCTCCTCCCCCCTGTGCTACACCTGGACACTGTCCCCTCCCCCTGTGCTACACCTGGACACTGTCCCCTCCCCCTGTGCTACACCTGGACACTCTCCCATCCCCAAGCTACACCTGGACACTCTCCTCCCCCCCGTGCTACACCTGGACACTCTCCCTCCCGTGCTACACCTGGACACTCTCCTCCCCCCCCGTGCTACACCTGGACACTCCCCTCCCGTGCTACACCTGGACACTCCCCCCCCCGTGCTACACCTGGACACTCCCCCCCCGTGCTACACCTGGACACTCCCCCCCCCGTGCTACACCTGGACACTCCCCCCCCCGTGCTACACCTGGACACTCTCCCCTCCCCCGTGCTACACCTGGACACTCCCCTCCCCCCGTGCTACACCTGGACACTCTCCCCTCCCCCCGTGCTACACCTGGACACTCTCCCCTCCCCCGTGCTACACCTGGACACTCTCCTCCCCCCCGTGCTACACCTGGACACTCCCCCCCCCGTGCTACACCTGGACACTCCCCTCTCCCGTGCTACACCTGGACACTCCCCCCCCCGTGCTACACCTGGACACTCTCCCCTCCCCCGTGCTACACCTGGACACTCCCCCCCCGTGCTACACCTGGACACTCTCCCCCCCCCGTGCTACACCTGGACACTCTCCCCCCCCCCGTGCTACACCTGGACACTCCCCCCACCCCGTGCTACACCTGGACACTCCCCCCCCGTGCTACAACTGGACACTCCCCCCCACCGTGCTACACCTGGACACTCTCCCCCCTCCGTGCTACACCTGGACACTCTCCTGCCCCTCGTGCTACACCTGGACACTGTCCCCCCCGTGCTACTCCTGGACACTCTCCCCCCCGTGCTACACCTGGACACTCTCCCCCCCCTGTGCTACACCTGGACACTCCCCCCCCGTGCTACACCTGGACACTCTCCCCCCCCGTGCTACACCTGGACACTCTCCCCTCCCCCGTGCTACACCTGGACACTCACCCCCCGTGCTACACCTGGACACTCTCCCCCCCCGTGCTACACCTGGACACTCTCCCCCCCCCGTGCTACACCTGGACACTCTCCCCTCCCCCGTGCTACACCTGGACACTCTCCCCCCCCCCGTGCTACACCTGGACACTCCCCCACCCCCGTGCTAAACCTGGACACTCTCCCCTCCCCCGTTCTACACCTGGACAATCCCCCCCCCGTGCTACACCTGGACACTCTCCCCTCCCCCGTGATACACCTGGACACTCCCCCCCCGTGCTACACCTGGACACTCCCCCCCCGTGCTACACCTGGACACTCTCCCCTCCCTAGTGCTACACCTGGACACCCCCCCCCCCCGTGCTACACCTGGACACTCCCCCCCCCGTGCTACACCTGGACACTCTCCCCTCCCCCGTGCTACACCTGGACACTACCCCCCCCCGTGCTACACCTGGACACTCCCCCCCCGTGCTACACCTGGACACTCTCACCCCCCGTGCTACACCTGGACACTCCCCCCCCCGTGCTACACCTGGACACTCTCCCCCCCCGTGCTACACCTGGACACTCTCCCCTCCCCCGTGCTACACCTGGACACTCTCCCCTCCCCCTTGCTACACCTGGACACTCTCTCCTCCCCCGTGCTACACCTGGACACTCTCCCCTCCCCCGTGCTACACCTGGACACTCTCCCCTCCCCCGTGCTACACCTGGACACTCTCCCCTCCCCCGTGCTACACCTGGACACTCCCCCCCCGTGCTACACCTGGACACTCCACCCCCCCGTGCTACACCTGGACACTCTCCTCCCCCCGTGCTACACCTGGACACTCTCCCCTTCCCCGTGCTACACCTGGACACTCCCCCCCCGTGCTACACATGGACACTCCCCCCCCCGTGCTACACCTGGACACTCTCCTCCCCCCGTGCTACACCTGGACACTCTCCCCTCCCCCGTGCTACACCTGGACACTCTCCCCCCCCGTGCTACACCTGGACACTCCCCCCCCGTGCTACACCTGGACACTCCCCCCCCCGTGCTACACCTGGACACTCCCCCCCCCGTGCTACACCTGGACACTCTCCCCTCCCCCGTGCTACACCTGGACACTCTCCCCCCCCGTGCTACACCTGGACACTGTCCCCTCCCCCGTGCTACACCTGGACACTCCCCTCCCCCCGTGCTACACCTGGACACTCTCCCCTCCCCCCGTGCTACACCTGGACACTCTCCCCTCCCCCGTGCTACACCTGGACACTCTTCTCCCCCCCGTGCTACACCTGGACACTCCCCCCCCCCCGTGCTACACCTGGACACTCCCCTCTCCCGTGCTACACCTGGACACTCCCCCCCCCGTGCTACACCTGGACACTCTCCCCTCCCCCGTGCTACACCTGGACACTCCCCCCCCGTGCTACACCTGGACACTCTCCCCCCCCCGTGCTACACCTGGACACTCTCCCCCCCCCGTGCTACACCTGGACACTCCCCCCCCCGTGCTACACCTGGACACCCCCCCCCGTGCTACAACTGGACACTCCCCCCCACCGTGCTACACCTTGACACTCTCCCCCCCCCCGTGCTACACCTGGACACTCTCCTGCCCCTCGTGCTACACCTGGACACTGTCCCCCCCGTGCTACTCCTGGACACTCTCCCCCCCCGTGCTACACCTGGACACTCTCCCCCCCCCCGTGCTACACCTGGACACTCCCCCCCGTGCTACACCTGGACACTCTCCCCCCCCCGTGCTACACCTGGACACTCTCCCCTTCCCCGTGCTACACCTGGACACTCACCCCCCCGTGCTACACCTGGACACTCTCCCCCCCCCGTGCTACACCTGGACACTCTCCCCCCCCGTGCTACACCTGGACACTCTCCCCTCCCCCGTGCTACACCTGGACACTCTCCCCCCCCGTGCTACACCTGGACACTCCCCCACCCCCGTGCTACACCTGGACACTCTCCCCTTCCCCGTGCTACACCTGGACACTCCCCCCCCCGTGCTACACCTGGACACTCCCCCCCCGTGCTACACCTGGACACTCTCCCCTCCCCCGTGCTACACCTTGACACTCTCCCCCCCCCGTGCTACACCTGGACACTCTCCTGCCCCTCGTGCTACACCTGGACACTGTCCCCCCCGTGCTACTCCTGGACACTCTCCCCCCCCCGTGCTACACCTGGACACTCTCCCCCCCCGTGCTACACCTGGACACTCCCCCCCCGTGCTACACCTGGACACTCTCCCCCCCCCGTGCTACACCTGGACACTCTCCTCCCCCCGTGCTACACCTGGACACTCTCCCCTCCCCCGTGCTACACCTGGACACTCTCCCCCCCGTGCTACACCTGGACACTCCCCCCCCCGTGCTACACCTGGACACTCCCCCCCCCCCGTGCTACACCTGGACACTCCCCCCCCCCCGTGCTACACCTGGACACTCTCCCCTCCCCCGTGCTACACCTGGACACTCTCCCCCCCCCGTGCTACACCTGGACACTGTCCCCTCCCCCGTGCTACACCTGGACACTCCCCTCCCCCCGTGCTACACCTGGACACTCTCCCCTCCCCCCGTGCTACACCTGGACACTCTCCCCTCCCCCGTGCTACACCTGGACACTCTCCTCCCCCCCGTGCTACACCTGGACACTCCCCCCCCCGTGCTACACCTGGACACTCCCCTCTCCCGTGCTACACCTGGACACTCCCCCCCCCCGTGCTACACCTGGACACTCTCCCCTCCCCCGTGCTACACCTGGACACTCCCCCCCCCGTGCTACACCTGGACACTCTCCCCCCCCCGTGCTACACCTGGACACTCTCCCCCCCCCGTGCTACACCTGGACACTCCCCCCCCGTGCTACACCTGGACACCCCCCCCGTGCTACAACTGTACACTCCCCCCCACCGTGCTACACCTTGACACTCTCCCCCCCCCGTGCTACACCTGGACACTCTCCTGCCCCTCGTGCTACACCTGGACACTGTCCCCCCCGTGCTACTCCTGGACACTCTCCCCCCCCGTGCTACACCTGGACACTCTCCCCCCCCCCGTGCTACACCTGGACACTCCTCCCCCGTGCTACACCTGGACACTCTCCCCCCCCCCGTGCTACACCTGGACACTCTCCCCTCCCCCGTGCTACACCTGGACACTCACCCCCCCGTGCTACACCTGGACACTCTCCCCCCCCCCCGTGTTACACCTGGACACTCTCCCCCCCCCGTGCTACACCTGGACACTCTCCCCTCCCCCGTGCTACACCTGGACACTCTCCCCCCCGTGCTACACCTGGACACTCCCCCACCCCCGTGCTACACCTCATTCTCCCCTCCCCCGTTCTACACCTGGACACTCCCCCCCCCCGTGCTACACCTGGACACTCTCCCCTCCCCCGTGATACACCTGGACACTCCCCCCCCCGTGCTACACCTGGACACTCCCCCCCCCACGTGCTACACCTGGACACTCTCCCCTCCCTAGTGCTACACCTGGACACTCCCCCCCCCGTGCTACACCTGGACACTCCCCCCCCCGTGCTACACCTGGACACTCTCCCCTCCCCCGTGCTACACCTGGACACTTCCCCCCCCGTGCTACACATGGACACTCCCCCCCCCGTGCTACACCTGGACACTCTCACCCCCCGTGCTACACTTGGACACTCCCCCCCCCCGTGCTACACCTGGGCACTCTCCCCCCCCGTGCTACACCTGGACACTCTCCCCTCCCCCGTGCTACACCTGGACACTCTCCCCTCCCCCTTGCTACACCTGGACACTCTCTCCTCCCCCGTGCTACACCTGGACACTCTCCCCTCCCCCGTGCTACACCTGGACCCTCCCCCCCCCCCGTGCTACACCTGGACACTCTCCCCCCCGTGCTACACCTGGACACTCCCCCCCCCGTGCTACACCTGGACACTCTCCCCTCCCCCGTGCTACACCTGGACACTCTCCCCTCCCCCGTGCTACACCTGGACACTCTCCCCTCCCCCGTGCTACACCTGGACACTCCCCCCCCCGTGCTACACCTGGACACTCCACCCCCCCGTGCTACACCTGGACACTCTCCTCCCCCCGTGCTACACCTGGACACTCTCCCCTTCCCCGTGCTACACCTGGACACTCCCCCCCCGTGCTACACCTGGACACTCCCCCCCCCGTGCTACACCTGGACACTCTCCTCCCCCCGTGCTACACCTGGACACTCTCCCCTCCCCCGTGCTACACCTGGACACTCTCCCCCCCCCGTGCTACACCTGGACACTCCCCCCCGTGCTAGACCTGGACACTCTCCCCTCCCCCGTGCTACACCTGGACACTCTCCCCCCCCGTGCTACACCTGGACACTCTCCCCTCCCCCGTGCTACACCTGGACACTCCCCCCCTGTGCTACACCTGGACACTCCCCTCCCCCGTGCTACACGTGGACACTCTCCCCTCCCCCATGCTACACCTTAACACTCCCCCCCCCGTGCTACACCTGGACACTCTCCCCTCCCCCGTGCTACACCTGGACACTCCCCCCCCCTGTGCTACACCTGGACACTCTCCTCCCCCCGTGCTACACCTGGACACTCTCCCCTTCCCCGTGCTACACCTGGACACTCCCCCCCCCGTGCTACACCTGGACACTCTCCCCTCCCCCGTGCTACACCTGGACACTCCCTCCCCCCGTGCTACACCTGGACACTCTCCCCTCCCCCGTGCTACACCTGGACACTCTTCCCTCCCCCGTGCTACACCTGGACACTCCCCCCCCCCCGTGCTACACCTGGACACTCTCCCCCCCCGTGCTACACCTGGACACTCTCCTCTCCCCCGTGCTACACCTGGACACTCTCCCCTCCCCCGTGCTACACCTGGACACTCTCCCCTCCCCCGTGCTACACCTGGACACTCTCCCCCCCCGTGCTACACCTGGACACTCTCCCCTCCCCCGTGCTACACCTGGACACTCTCCCCTCCCCCGTGCTACACCTGGACACTCCCCCCCCCGTGCTACACCTGGACACTCTCCCCCCCCGTGCTACACCTGGACACTCTCCCCTCCCCCGTGCTACACCTGGACACTCTCCCCCCCCCGTGCTACACCTGGACACTCTCCCCTCCCCCGTGCTACACCTGGACACTCTCCCCCCCCCGTTCTACACCTGGACACTCTCCCCTCCCCCGTGCTACACCTGGACACTCCCCCCCATGTGCTACACCTGGACACTCCCCTCCCCCGTGCTACACCTGGACACTCCCCCCCGTGCTACACCTGGACACTCCCCTCCCCCGTGCTACACCTGGACACTCCCCCCCCGTGCTACACCTGGACACTCCCCCCCCGTGCTACACCTGGACACTCTCCCCTCCCCCGTGCTACACCTGGACACTCCCCCCCCCCCCCCGTGCTACACCTGGACACTCTCCCCCCCCCCGTGCTACACCTGGACACTCTCCCCTCCCCCGTGCTACACCTGGACACTCCCCCCCCCGTGCTACACCTGGACACTCTCCCCTCCTCCGTGCTACACCTGGACACTCCCCTCCCCCGTGCTACACCTGGACACTCCCCCCCTGTGCTACACCTGGACACTCCCCTCCCCCGTGCTACACGTGGACACTCTCCCCTCCCCCATGCTACACCTTAACACTCCCCCCCCCGTGCTACACCTGGACACTCTCCCCTCCCCCGTGCTACACCTGGACACTCCCCCCCCCCTGTGCTACACCTGGACACTCTCCTCCCCCCGTGCTACACCTGGACACTCTCCCCTTCCCCGTGCTACACCTGGACACTCCCCCCCCCGTGCTACACCTGGACACTCTCCCCTCCCCCGTGCTACACCTGGACACTCCCTCCCCCCGTGCTACACCTGGACACTCTCCCCTCCCCCGTGCTACACCTGGACACTCTTCCCTCCCCCGTGCTACACCTGGACACTCCCCCCCCCGTGCTACACCTGGACACTCTCCCCCCCCGTGCTACACCTGGACACTCTCCTCTCCCCCGTGCTACACCTGGACACTCTCCCCTCCCCCGTGCTACACCTGGACACTCTCCCCTCCCCCGTGCTACACCTGGACACTCTCCCCCCCCGTGCTACACCTGGACACTCTCCCCTCCCCCGTGCTACACCTGGACACTCTCCCCTCCCCCGTGCTACACCTGGACACTCCCCCCCCCGTGCTACACCTGGACACTCTCCCCCCCCGTGCTACACCTGGACACTCTCCCCTCCCCCGTGCTACACCTGGACACTCTCCCCCCCCGTGCTACACCTGGACACTCTCCCCTCCCCCGTGCTACACCTGGACACTCTCCCCCCCCCGTTCTACACCTGGACACTCTCCCCTCCCCCGTGCTACACCTGGACACTCCCCCCCATGTGCTACACCTGGACACTCCCCTCCCCCGTGCTACACCTGGACACTCCCCCCCGTGCTACACCTGGACACTCCCCTCCCCCGTGCTACACCTGGACACTCCCCCCCCCGTGCTACACCTGGACACACACCCCCCGTGCTACACCTGGACACTCTCCCCTCCCCCGTGCTACACCTGGACACTCCCCCCCCCCCGTGCTACACCTGGACACTCTCCCCCCCCCCGTGCTACACCTGGACACTCTCCCCTCCCTTGTGCTACACCTGGACACTCCCCCCCCCCCGTGCTACACCTGGACACTCTCCCCTCCTCCGTGCTACACCTGGACACACTCCTCCCCCGTGCTACACCTGGACACTCCCCCCCCGTGCTACACCTGGACACTCCCCTCCCCCGTGCTACACCTGGACACTCCCCTCCCCCGTGCTACACCTGGACACTCCCCCCCCCCCGTGCTACACCTGGACACTCTCCCCTCCCCGTGCTACACCTGGACACTCTCCCCTCCCCCGTGCTACACCTGGACACTCCCCTCCCCCGTGCTACACCTGGACACTCCCCCCCCCCGTGCTACACCTGGACACTCCCCTCCCCTGTGCTACACCTGGACACTCCCCCCCCCGTGCTACACCTGGACACTCTCCCCTCCCCCGTGCTACACCTGGACACTCCCCTCCCCCGTGCTACACCTGGACACTCTCCCCCCCCCGTGCTACACCTGGACACTCCCCCCCCCCGTGCTACACCTGGACACTCCCCCCCGTGCTACACCTGGACACTCCCCCCACCCCGTGCTACACCTGGACACTCTGCCCTCCCCCGTGCTACACCTGGACACTCTGCCCTCCCCGTGCTACACCTGGACACTCTCCCCCCCGTGCTACACCTGGACACTCTCCCCTCCCCCGTGCTACACCTGGACACTCCCCCCCCGTGGTACACCTGGACACTCTCCCCTCCCCCGTGCTACACCTGGACACTCCCTTCCCCCGTGCTACTCCTGGACATTCTCCCTCCCCCCGTGCTACACCTGTACACTCTCCCCCCCCGTGCTACACCTGGACACTCTCCCCTCCCCCGTGCTACACCTGGACACTTCCCCCCCGTGCTACACCTGGACACTCTCCCCTCCGTGCTACACCTGGACACTCTCCCCCCCCGTGCTACACCTAAACACTCTCCCCTCCCCCGTGCTACACCTGGACACTCCCCCCCCGTGCTACACCTGGACACTCTCCCCCCTCCCGTGCTACACCTGGACACTCTCCCCTCCACCGTGCTACACCTGGACACTCCCCCCCCCGTGCTACACCTGGACACTCTCCCCCCCCCCGTTCTACACCTGGACACTCTCCCCTCCCCCGTGCTACACCTGGACACTCCCCCCCCGTTCTACACCTGGACACTCTCCCCTCCCCCGTGCTACACCTGGACACTCCCCCCCCCGTGCTACACCTGGACACTCTCCCCCCCCGTGCTACACCTGGACACTCTCCCCTCCCCCGTGCTACACCTGGACACTCTCCCCCCCCCCCGTGCTACACCTGGACACTCTCCCCTCCCCCGTGCTACACCTGGACACTCTCCCCCCCCGTTCTACACCTGGACACTCTCCCCTCCCCCGTGCTACACCTGGACACTCCCCCCCATGTGCTACACCTGGACACTCCCCTCCCCCGTGCTACACCTGGACACTCCCCCCCGTGCTACACCTGGACACTCCCCTCCTCCGTGCTACACCTGGACACTCCCCCCCCGTGCTACACCTGGACACTCCCCCCCCCCGTGCTACACCTGGACACTCTCCCCTCCCCCGTGCTACACCTGGACACTCCCCCCCCCCGTGCTACACCTGGACACTCTCTCCCCCCCCCGTGCTACACCTGGACACTCTCCCCTCCCCCGTGCTACACCTGGACACTCCCCCCCCCCCGTGCTACACCTGGACACTCTCCCCTCCTCCGTGCTACACCTGGACACTCCCCTCCCCCGTGCTACACCTGGACACTCCCCCCCCCCGTGCTACACCTGGACACTCCCCTCCCCCGTGCTACACCTGGACACTCCCCTCCCCCGTGCTACACCTGGACACTCCCCCCCCCCCCCGTGCTACACCTGGACACTCTCCCCTCCCCGTGCTACACCTGGACACTCTCCCCTCCCCCGTGCTACACCTGGACACTCCCCTCCCCCGTGCTACACCTGGACACTCCCCCCCCCGTGCTACACCTGGACACTCCCCTCCCCTGTGCTACACCTGGACACTCCCCCCCCCGTGCTACACCTGGACACTCTCCCCTCCCCCGTGCTACACCTGGACACTCCTCTCCCCCGTGCTACACCTGGACACTCTCCCCCCCCCCGTGCTACACCTGGACACTCCCCCCCCCGTGCTACACCTGGACACTCCCCCCCGTGCTACACCTGGACACTCCCCGCACCCCGTGCTACACCTGGACACTCTGCCCTCCCCCGTGCTACACCTGGACACTCTGCCCTCCCCGTGCTACACCTGGACACTCTCCCCCCCGTGCTACACCTGGACACTCTCCCCTCCCCCGTGCTACACCTGGAAACTCCCCCCCCCGTGCTACACCTGGACACTCTCCCCTCCCACGTGCTACACCTGGACACTCCCTTCCCCCGTGCTACACCTGGACACTCTCCCTCCCCCCGTGCTACACCTGGACACTCTCCCCCCCCCGTGCTACACCTGGACACTCTCCCCTCCCCCGTGCTACACCTGGACACTTCCCCCCCGTGCTACACCTGGACACTCTCCCCTCCGTGCTACACCTGGACACTCTCCCCCCCCCGTGCTACACCTAAACACTCTCCCCTCCCCCGTGCTACACCTGGACACTCCCCCCCCGTGCTACACCTGGACACTCTCCCCCCTCCCGTGCTACACCTGGACACTCTCCCCTCCACCGTGCTACACCTGGACACTCCCCCCCCCCGATCTACACCTGGACACTCTCCCCCCCCCCGTTCTACACCTGGACACTCTCCCCTCCCCCGTGCTACACCTGGACACTCCCCCCCCGTGCTACACCTGGACACTCTCCCCCCCCCCCGTGCTACACCTGGACACTCTCCCGTCCCCCGTGCTACACCTGGACACTCCCCTCCTCCGTGCTACACCTGGACACTCTCCCCTCCCCCGTGCTACACCTAGACACTCTCTTGCCCCTCGTGCTACACCTGGACACTCCCCCCCCCTGTGCTACACCTGGACACTCTCCCCGCCCCCGTGCTACACCTGGACACTCTTCTGCCCCTCGTGCTACACCTGGACACTCTCCCCGCCCCCGAGCTACACCTGGACACTCTCCTGCCCCTCGTGCTACACCTGGACACTCTCCTCCCCCCGTGCTACACCTGGACACTCTCCTCCCCCCCGTGCTACACCTGGACACTCTCCTCCCCCCGTGCTACACCTGGACACTCTCCTCCCCCGTGCTACACCTTGACACTCTTCCCTTCCCCGTGCTACACCTGGACACTCCCCTCCCCCGTGCTACACCTGGACACTTCCCCCCCCCCGTGCTACACCTGGACACTCCCCCCCCGTGCTACACCTGGACACTCCCCCCCCCCGT
Organism: Procambarus clarkii; assembly: GCF_040958095.1. NCBI lineage: Eukaryota > Metazoa > Arthropoda > Malacostraca > Decapoda > Cambaridae > Procambarus > Procambarus clarkii. The sequence goes on along the minus strand of NC_091181.1, from coordinate 7,395,450 downwards.
GCTACACCTGGAAACTCGCCCCTCCCCCCGTGCTACACCTGGACACTCTCCCATCCCCCGTGCTACACCTGGACACTCCCCCCCCGTGCTACAACTGGACACTCTCCCCTCCCCCGTGCTACACCTGGACACTCCCCCCCCCGTGCTACACCTGGACACTCTCCCCCCCCCGTGCTACACCTGGACACTCTCCCCTCCCCCGTGCTACACCTGGACACTCTCCCCTCCCCCGTGCTACACCTGGACACTCCCCCCCCCGTGCTACACCTGGACACTCTCCCCTCCCCCGTGCTACACCTGGACACTCCCCCCCCGTGCTACACCTGGACACTCTCCTGCCCCTCGTGCTACACCTGGACACTCCCCCCCCCGTGCTACACCTGGACACTCTCCCCTCCCCCGTGCTACACCTGGACACTCCCCCCCCCGTGCTACACCTGGACACTCTCCCCCCCCCGTGCTACACCTGGACACTCTCCCCTCCCCCGTGCTACACCTGGACACTCCCCTCCCCCGTGCTACACCTGGACACTCCCCCCCCCCCCGTGCTACACCTGGACACTCTCCTCCCCCGTGCTACACCTGGACACTCCCCTCCCCCGTGCTACACCTGGACACTCCCCCCCCCGTGCTACACCTGGACACTCTCCCCCCCCCGTGCTACACCTGGACACTCTCCTGCCCCTCGTGCTACTCCTGGACACTCCCCCCCCGTGCTACACCTGGACACTCCCCCCCCGTGCTACACCTGGACACTTTCCTGCCCCTCGTGCTACACCTGGACACTCCCCTCCCCCGTGCTACACCTGGACACTCCCCTCCCCTGTGCTACACCTGGACACTCCCCCCCCCCCGTGCTACACCTGGACACTCCCCTCCCCCGTGCTACACCTGGACACTCTCCTGCCCCTCGTGCTACACCTGGACACTCCCCCCCCGTGCTACACCTGGACACTCTCCTGCCCCTCGTGCTACACCTGGACTCTCAACCCCCCCCGTGCTACACCTGGACACTCTCCTGCCCCTCGTGCTACACCTGGACACTCCCCCCCCGTACTACACCTGGACACTCTCCCCTCCCCCGTGCTACACCTGGACACTCTCCCCTCCCCCGTGCTACACCTGGACACTCTCCCTCCCCCATGCAACACCTGGACACTCCCCTCTTCCCGTGCTACACCTGGACACTCCTCTCCCATGTGCTACACCTGGACACTCCCCTCCCCCGTGCTACACCTGGACACTCCCCCCCCCCGTGCTACACCTGGACACTCCCCTCCCCCGTGCTACACCTGGACACTCTCCTGCCCCTCGTGCTACACCTGGACACTCCCCCCCCCCGTGCTACACCTGGACACTCCCCCCCGTGCTACACCTGGACACTCTCCTGCCCCTCGTGTTACACCTGGACACTCCCCCCCCCCGTGCTACACCTGGACACTCCTGCCCCTCGTGCTACACCTGGACACTCTCCCCTCCCCCGTGCTACACCTGGACACTCCCCTCCCCCCGTTCTACACCTGGACACTCTCCCCTCCCCCGTGCTACACCTGGACACTCTCCCCTCCCCCGTTCTACACCTGGACACTCTCCCTCCCCCGTGCAACACCTGGACACTCCCCCCCCGTGCTACACCTGGACACTCTCTCCTCCCCCCGTGCTACATCTGGACACTCTCTCCTCCCCCCGTGCTACACCTGGACACTCCCCTCCCCCCGTGCTACACCTGGACACTCTCCCCTCCCCCGTGCTACACCTGGACACTCTCCTGCCCCTCGTGCTACACCTGGACACTCCCCCCCCCCCCGTGCTACACCTGGACACTCCCCCCCGTGCTACACCTGGACACTCTCCTGCCCCTCGTGCTACACCTGGACACTCCCCCCCCCCGTGCTACACCTGGACACACCCCCCCCCTGTGCTACACCTGGACACTCTCCTGCCCCTCGTGCTACACCTGGACACTCCCCTCCCCCGTGCTACACCTGGACACTCCCCCCCCCCGTGCTACACCTGGACACTCTCCTCCCCCGTGCTACACCTGGACACTCCCCTCCCCCGTGCTACACCTGGACACTCCCCCCCCCGTGCTACACCTGGACACTCCCCCCCCCGTGCTACACCTAAACACTCTCCCCTCCCCCGTGCTACACCTGGACACTCCCCCCCCCGTGCTACACCTGGACACTCTCCCCCCTCCCGTGCTACACCTGGACACTCTCCCCTCCACCGTGCTACACCTGGACACTCCCCCCCCCGTGCTACACCTGGACACTCTCCCCCCCCCGTTCTACACCTGGACACTCTCCCCTCCCCCGTGCTACACCTGGACACTCCCCCCCGTGCTACACCTGGACACTCTCCCCCCCCCCGGGCTACACCTGGACACTCTCCCGTCCCCCGTGCTACACCTGGACACTCCCCTCCCCCGTGCTACACCTGGACACTCTCCCCTCCCCCGTGCTACACCTAGACACTCTCTTGCCCCTCGTGCTACACCTGGACACTCCCCCCCCCCCTGTGCTACACCTGGACACTCTCCCCGCCCCCGTGCTACACCTGGACACTCTTCTGCCCCTCGTGCTACACCTGGACACTCTCCCCGCCCCCGAGCTACACCTGGACACTCTCCTGCCCCTCGTGCTACACCTGGACACTCTCCTCCCCCCGTGCTACACCTGGACACTCTCCTCCCCCCCGTGCTACACCTGGACACTCTCCTCCCCCCGTGCTACACCTGGACACTCTCCTCCCCCGTGCTACACCTGGACACTCTCCTGCCCCTCGTGCTACACCTGGACACTCCCCCCCCCCCGTGCAACACCTGGACACTCCCCCCCGTGCTACACCTGGACACTCTCCTGCCCCTCGTGCTACACCTGGACACTCCCCCCCCCCCGTGCTACACCTGGACACACCCCCCCCCTGTGCTACACCTGGACACTCTCCTGCCCCTCGTGCTACACCTGGACACTCCCCTCCCCCGTGCTACACCTGGACACTCCCCCCCCCGTGCTACACCTGGACACTCTCCTCCCCCGTGATACACCTGGACACTCCCCTCCCCCGTGCTACACCTGGACACTCCCCCCCCCGTGCTACACCTGGACACTCCCCCCCCCGTGCTACACCTAAACACTCTCCCCTCCCCCGTGCTACACCTGGACACTCCCCCCCCGTGCTACACCTGGACACTCTCCCCCCTCCCGTGCTACACCTGGACACTCTCCCCTCCACCGTGCTACACCTGGACACTCCCCCCCCCGTGCTACACCTGGACACTCTCCCCCCCCCGTTCTACACCTGGACACTCTCCCCTCCCCCGTGCTACACCTGGACACTCCCCCCCGTGCTACACCTGGACACTCTCCCCCCCCCCCGTGCTACACCTGGACACTCTCCCGTCCCCCGTGCTACACCTGGACACTCCCCTCCCCCGTGCTACACCTGGACACTCTCCCCTCCCCCGTGCTACACCTAGACACTCTCTTGCCCCTCGTGCTACACCTGGACACTCCCCCCCCCCTGTGCTACACCTGGACACTCTCCCCGCCTCCGTGCTACACCTGGACACTCTTCTGCCCCTCGTGCTACACCTGGACACTCTCCCCGCCCCCGAGCTACACCTGGACACTCTCCTGCCCCTCGTGCTACACCTGGACACTCTCCTCCCCCCGTGCTACACCTGGACACTCTCCTCCCCCCCGTGCTACACCTGGACACTCTCCTCCCCCCGTGCTACACCTGGACACTCTCCTCCCCCGTGCTACACCTCGACACTCTTCCCTTCCCCGTGCTACACCTGGACACTCCCCTCCCCCGTGCTACACCTGGACACTCCCCCCCGTGCTACACCTGGACACTCCCCCCACCCCGTGCTACACCTGGACACTCTGCCCTCCCCCGTGCTACACCTGGACACTCTGCCCTCCCCGTGCTACACCTGGACACTCTCCCCCCCGTGCTACACCTGGACACTCTCCCCTCCCCCGTGCTACACCTGGAAACTCCCCCCCCCGTGCTACACCTGGATACTCTCCCCTCCCACGTGCTACACCTGGACACTCCCTTCCCCCGTGCTACACCTGGACACTCTCCCTCCCCCCGTGCTACACCTGGACACTCTCCCCCCCCCGTGCTACACCTGGACACTCTCCCCTCCCCCGTGCTACACCTGGACACTTCCCCCCCGTGCTACACCTGGACACTCTCCCCTCCGTGCTACACCTGGACACTCTCCCCCCCCCGTGCTACACCTAAACACTCTCCCCTCCCCCGTGCTACACCTGGACACTCCCCCCCCGTGCTACACCTGGACACTCTCCCCCCTCCCGTGCTACACCTGGACACTCTCCCCTCCACCGTGCTACACCTGGACACTCCCCCCCCCCCGTGCTACACCTGGACACTCTCCCCCCCCCGTTCTACACCTGGACACTCTCCCCTCCCCCGTGCTACACCTGGACACTCCCCCCCCGTGCTACACCTGGACACTCTCCCCCCCCCCCCCGTGCTACACCTGGACACTCTCCCGTCCCCCGTGCTACACCTGGACACTCCCCTCCCCCGTGCTACACCTGGACACTCTCCCCTCCCCCGTGCTACACCTAGACACTCTCTTGCCCCTCGTGCTACACCTGGACACTCCCCCCCCCTGTGCTACACCTGGACACTCTCCCCGCCCCCGTGCTACACCTGGACACTCTTCTGCCCCTCGTGCTACACCTGGACACTCTCCCCGCCCCCGAGCTACACCTGGACACTCTCCTGCCCCTCGTGCTACACCTGGACACTCTCCTCCCCCCGTGCTACACCTGGACACTCTCCTCCCCCCCGTGCTACACCTGGACACTCTCCTCCCCCCGTGCTACACCTGGACACTCTCCTCCCCCGTGCTACACCTCGACACTCTTCCCTTCCCCGTGCTACACCTGGACACTCCCCTCCCCCGTGCTACACCTGGACACTTCCCCCCCCCCGTGCTACACCTGGACACTCCCCCCCCGTGCTACACCTGGACACTCCCCCCCCCCCGTGCTACACCTGGAAACTCGCCCCTCCCCCCGTGCTACACCTGGACACTCTCCCATCCCCCGTGCTACACCTGGACACTCCCCCCCCGTGCTACAACTGGACACTCTCCCCTCCCCCGTGCTACACCTGGACACTCCCCCCCCCGTGCTACACCTGGACACTCTCCCCCCCCCGTGCTACACCTGGACACTCTCCCCTCCCCCGTGCTACACCTGGACACTCTCCCCTCCCCCGTGCTACACCTGGACACTCCCCCCCCCGTGCTACACCTGGACACTCTCCCCTCCCCCGTGCTACATCTGGACACTCCCCCCCCGTGCTACACCTGGACACTCTCCTGCCCCTCGTGCTACACCTGGACACTCCCCCCCCCGTGCTACACCTGGACACTCTCCCCTCCCCCGTGCTACACCTGGACACTCCCCCCCCCGTGCTACACCTGGACACTCTCCCCCCCCCGTGCTACACCTGGACACTCTCCCCTCCCCCGTGCTACACCTGGACACTCCCCTCCCCCGTGCTACACCTGGACACTCCCCCCCCCCCCGTGCTACACCTGGACACTCTCCTCCCCCGTGCTACACCTGGACACTCCCCTCCCCCGTGCTACACCTGGACACTCCCCCCCCCGTGCTACACCTGGACACTCTCCCCCCCCCGTGCTACACCTGGACACTCTCCTGCCCCTCGTGCTACTCCTGGACACTCCCCCACCGTGCTACACCTGGACACTCCCCCCCCGTGCTACACCTGGACACTTTCCTGCCCCTCGTGCTACACCTGGACACTCCCCTCCCCCGTGCTACACCTGGACACTCCCCTCCCCTGTGCTACACCTGGACACTCCCCCCCCCCGTGCTACACCTGGACACTCCCCTCCCCCGTGCTACACCTGGACACTCTCCTGCCCCTCGTGCTACACCTGGACACTCCCCCCCCGTGCTACACCTGGACACTCTCCTGCCCCTCGTGCTACACCTGGACTCTCAACCCCCCCCGTGCTACACCTGGACACTCTCCTGCCCCTCGTGCTACACCTGGACACTCCCCCCCCGTACTACACCTGGACACTCTCCCCTCCCCCGTGCTACACCTGGACACTCTCCCCTCCCCCGTGCTACACCTGGACACTCTCCCTCCCCCATGCAACACCTGGACACTCCCCTCTTCCCGTGCTACACCTGGACACTCCTCTCCCATGTGCTACACCTGGACACTCCCCTCCCCCGTGCTACACCTGGACACTCCCCCCCCCCCGTGCTACACCTGGACACTCCCCTCCCCCGTGCTACACCTGGACACTCTCCTGCCCCTCGTGCTACACCTGGACACTCCCCCCCCCGTGCTACACCTGGACACTCCCCCCCGTGCTACACCTGGACACTCTCCTGCCCCTCGTGTTACACCTGGACACTCCCCCCCCCCGTGCTACACCTGGACACTCCTGCCCCTCGTGCTACACCTGGACACTCTCCCCTCCCCCGTGCTACACCTGGACACTCCCCTCCCCCCGTTCTACACCTGGACACTCTCCCCTCCCCCGTGCTACACCTGGACACTCTCCCCTCCCCCGTTCTACACCTGGACACTCTCCCTCCCCCGTGCAACACCTGGACACTCCCCCCCCGTGCTACACCTGGACACTCTCTCCTCCCCCCGTGCTACATCTGGACACTCTCTCCTCCCCCCGTGCTACACCTGGACACTCCCCTCCCCCCGTGCTACACCTGGACACTCTCCCCTCCCCCGTGCTACACCTGGACACTCTCCTGCCCCTCGTGCTACACCTGGACACTCCCCCCCCCCCCGTGCTACACCTGGACACTCCCCCCCGTGCTACACCTGGACACTCTCCTGCCCCTCGTGCTACACCTGGACACTCCCCCCCCCCGTGCTACACCTGGACACACCCCCCCCCTGTGCTACACCTGGACACTCTCCTGCCCCTCGTGCTACACCTGGACACTCCCCTCCCCCGTGCTACACCTGGACACTCCCCCCCCCCGTGCTACACCTGGACACTCTCCTCCCCCGTGCTACACCTGGACACTCCCCTCCCCCGTGCTACACCTGGACACTCCCCCCCCCGTGCTACACCTGGACACTCCCCCCCCCGTGCTACACCTAAACACTCTCCCCTCCCCCGTGCTACACCTGGACACTCCCCCCCCCGTGCTACACCTGGACACTCTCCCCCCTCCCGTGCTACACCTGGACACTCTCCCCTCCACCGTGCTACACCTGGACACTCCCCCCCCCGTGCTACACCTGGACACTCTCCCCCCCCCGTTCTACACCTGGACACTCTCCCCTCCCCCGTGCTACACCTGGACACTCCCCCCCGTGCTACACCTGGACACTCTCCCCCCCCGTGCTACACCTGGACACTCTCCCGTCCCCCGTGCTACACCTGGACACTCCCCTCCCCCGTGCTACACCTGGACACTCTCCCCTCCCCCGTGCTACACCTAGACACTCTCTTGCCCCTCGTGCTACACCTGGACACTCCCCCCCCCCTGTGCTACACCTGGACACTCTCCCCGCCCCCGTGCTACACCTGGACACTCTTCTGCCCCTCGTGCTACACCTGGACACTCTCCCCGCCCCCGAGCTACACCTGGACACTCTCCTGCCCCTCGTGCTACACCTGGACACTCTCCTCCCCCCGTGCTACACCTGGACACTCTCCTCCCCCCCGTGCTACACCTGGACACTCTCCTCCCCCCGTGCTACACCTGGACACTCTCCTCCCCCGTGCTACACCTGGACACTCTCCTGCCCCTCGTGCTACACCTGGACACTCCCCCCCCCCGTGCTACACCTGGACACTCCCCCCCGTGCTACACCTGGACACTCTCCTGCCCCTCGTGCTACACCTGGACACTCCCCCCCCCCCGTGCTACACCTGGACACACCCCCCCCCCTGTGCTACACCTGGACACTCTCCTGCCCCTCGTGCTACACCTGGACACTCCCCTCCCCCGTGCTACACCTGGACACTCCCCCCCCCGTGCTACACCTGGACACTCTCCTCCCCCGTGATACACCTGGACACTCCCCTCCCCCGTGCTACACCTGGACACTCCCCCCCCCGTGCTACACCTGGACACTCCCCCCCCCGTGCTACACCTAAACACTCTCCCCTCCCCCGTGCTACACCTGGACACTCCCCCCCCGTGCTACACCTGGACACTCTCCCCCCTCCCGTGCTACACCTGGACACTCTCCCCTCCACCGTGCTACACCTGGACACTCCCCCCCCCGTGCTACACCTGGACACTCTCCCCCCCCCGTTCTACACCTGGACACTCTCCCCTCCCCCGTGCTACACCTGGACACTCCCCCCCGTGCTACACCTGGACACTCTCCCCCCCCCCGTGCTACACCTGGACACTCTCCCGTCCCCCGTGCTACACCTGGACACTCCCCTCCCCCGTGCTACACCTGGACACTCTCCCCTCCCCCGTGCTACACCTAGACACTCTCTTGCCCCTCGTGCTACACCTGGACACTCCCCCCCCCCTGTGCTACACCTGGACACTCTCCCCGCCTCCGTGCTACACCTGGACACTCTTCTGCCCCTCGTGCTACACCTGGACACTCTCCCCGCCCCCGAGCTACACCTGGACACTCTCCTGCCCCTCGTGCTACACCTGGACACTCTCCTCCCCCCGTGCTACACCTGGACACTCTCCTCCCCCCCGTGCTACACCTGGACACTCTCCTCCCCCCGTGCTACACCTGGACACTCTCCTCCCCCGTGCTACACCTCGACACTCTTCCCTTCCCCGTGCTACACCTGGACACTCCCCTCCCCCGTGTTACACCTGGACACTTCCCCCCCCCCGTGCTACACCTGGACACTCCCCCCCCGTGCTACACCTGGACACTCCCCCCCCCCGTGCTACACCTGGAAACTCGCCCCTCCCCCCGTGCTACACCTGGACACTCTCCCATCCCCCGTGCTACACCTGGACACTCCCCCCCCGTGCTACAACTGGACACTCTCCCCTCCCCCGTGCTACACCTGGACACTCCCCCCCCCGTGCTACACCTGGACACTCTCCCCCCCCCGTGCTACACCTGGACACTCTCCCCTCCCCCGTGCTACACCTGGACACTCTCCCCTCCCCCGTGCTACACCTGGACACTCCCCCCCCCCGTGCTACACCTGGACACTCTCCCCTCCCCCGTGCTACACCTGGACACTCCCCCCCCGTGCTACACCTGGACACTCTCCTTCCCCTCGTGCTACACCTGGACACTCCCCCCCCCCGTGCTACACCTGGACACTCTCCCCTCCCCCGTGCTACACCTGGACACTCCCCCCCCCGTGCTACACCTGGACACTCTCCCCCCCCCGTGCTACACCTGGACACTCTCCCCTCCCCCGTGCTACACCTGGACACTCCCCCCCCCGTGCTACACCTGGACACTCTCCCCTCCCCCGTGCTACACCTGGACACTCCCCTCCCCCGTGCTACACCTGGACACTCCCCCCCCCCGTGCTACACCTGGACACTCTCCTCCCCCGTGCTACACCTGGACACTCCCCTCCCCCGTGCTACACCTGGACACTCCCCCCTCCCGTGCTACACCTGGACACTCTCCCCCCCCCCGTGCTACACCTGGACACTCTCCTGCCCCTCGTGCTACTCCTGGACACTCCCCCCCGTGCTACACCTGGACACTCCCCCCCCGTGCTACACCTGGACACTTTCCTGCCCCTCGTGCTACACCTGGACACTCCCCTCCCCCGTGCTACACCTGGACACTCCCCTCCCCTGTGCTACACCTGGACACTCCCCCCCCCCGTGCTACACCTGGACACTCCCCTCCCCCGTGCTACACCTGGACACTCTCCTGCCCCTCGTGCTACACCTGGACACTCCCCCCCCGTGCTACACCTGGACACTCTCCTGCCCCTCGTGCTACACCTGGACTCTCCCCCCCCCGTGCTACACCTGGACACTCTCCTGCCCCTCGTGCTACACCTGGACACTCCCCCCCCGTACTACACCTGGACACTCTCCCCTCCCCCGTGCTACACCTGGACACTCTCCCCTCCCCCGTGCTACACCTGGACACTCTCCCTCCCCCATGCAACACCTGGACACTCCCCTCTTCCCGTGCTACACCTGGACACTCCTCTCCCATGTGCTACACCTGGACACTCCCCTCCCCCGTGCTACACCTGGACACTCCCCCCCCCGTGCTACACCTGGACACTCCCCTCCCCCGTGCAACACCTGGACACTCTCCTGCCCCTCGTGCTACACCTGGACACTCCCCCCCCCCGTGCTACACCTGGACACTCCCCCCCGTGCTACACCTGGACACTCTCCTGCCCCTCGTGTTACACCTGGACACTCCCCCCCCCCGTGCTACACCTGGACACTCCTGCCCCTCGTGCTACACCTGGACACTCTCCCCTCCCCCGTGCTACACCTGGACACTCCCCTCCCCCCGTTCTACACCTGGACACTCTCCCCTCCCCCGTGCTACACCTGGACACTCTCCCCTCCCCCGTTCTACACCTGGACACTCTCCCTCCCCCGTGCAACACCTGGACACTCCCCCCCCCGTGCTACACCTGGACACTCTCTCCTCCCCCCGTGCTACACCTGGACACTCTCTCCTCCCCCCGTGCTACACCTGGACACTCCCCTCCCCCCGTGCTACACCTGGACACTCTCCCCTCCCCCGTGCTACACCTGGACACTCTCCTGCCCCTCGTGCTACACCTGGACACTCCCCCCCCCCCGTGCTACACCTGGACACTCCCCCCCGTGCTACACCTGGACACTCTCCTGCCCCTCGTGCTACACCTGGACACTCCCCCCCCCGTGCTACACCTGGACACACCCCCCCCCTGTGCTACACCTGGACACTCTCCTGCCCCTCGTGCTACACCTGGACACTCCCCTCCCCCGTGCTACACCTGGACACTCCCCCCCCCCGTGCTACACCTGGACACTCTCCTCCCCCGTGCTACACCTGGACACTCCCCTCCCCCGTGCTACACCTGGACACTCCCCCCCCCGTGCTACACCAGGACACTCTCCCCCCCCCGTGCTACACCTGGACACTCTCCTGCCCCTCGTGCTACTCCTGGACACTCCCCCCCCGTGCTACACCTGGACACTCCCCCCCCGTGCTACACCTGGACACTTTCCTGCCCCTCGTGCTACACCTGGACACTCCCCTCCCCCGTGCTACACCTGGACACTCCCCTCCCCCGTGCTACACCTGGACACTCCCCCCCCCCGTGCTACACCTGGACACTCCCCTCCCCCGTGCTACACCTGGACACTCTCCTGCCCCTCGTGCTACACCTGGACACTCCCCCCCCCGTGCTACACCTGGACACTCCCCCCCCGTGCTACACCTGGACACTCTCCTGCCCCTCGTGCTACACCTGGACATTCCCCCCCCCCCGTGCAACACCTGGACACTCTCCCCCCCCCGTGCTACACCTGGACACTCTCCTGCCCCTCGTGCTACTCCTGGACACTCCCCCCCCCGTGCTACACCTGGACACTCCCCCCCCGTGCTACACCTGGACACTTTCCTGCCCCTCGTGCTACACCTGGACACTCCCCTCCCCCGTGCTACACCTGGACACTCCCCTCCCCTGTGCTACACCTGGACACTCCCCCCCCCGTGCTACACCTGGACACTCCCCTCCCCCGTGCTACACCTGGACACTCTCCTGCCCCTCGTGCTACACCTGGACACTCCCCCCCCCCGTGCTACACCTGGACACTCCCCCCCCGTGCTACACCTGGACACTCTCCTGCCCCTCGTGCTACACCTGGACACTCCCCCCCCGTGCTACACCTGGACACTCTCCTGCCCCTCGTGCTACACCTGGACACTCCCCCCCCCGTACTACACCTGGACACTCTCCCCTCCCCCGTGCTACACCTGGACACTCCCCACCTGGACACTCTCCCCTCCCCCGTGCTACACCTGGACACTCTCCCTCCCCCGTGCAACACCTGGACACTCCCCTCTTCCCGTGCTACACCTGGACACTCCTCTCCCATGTGCTACACCTGGACACTCCCCTCCCCCGTGCTACACCTGGACACTCCCCCCCCCCCGTGCTACACCTGGACACTCCCCTCCCCCGTGCTACACCTGGACACTCCCCCCCCCCGTGCTACACCTGGACACTCCCCCCCCGTGCTACACCTGGACACTCTCCTGCCCCTCGTGTTACACCTGGACACTCCCCCCCCCGTGCTACACCTGGACACTCCTGCCCCTCGTGCTACACCTGGACACTCTCCCCTCCCCCGTGCTACACCTGGACACTCCCCTCCCCCCGTTTTACACCTGGACACTCTCCCCTCCCCCGTGCTACACCTGGACACTCTCCCCTCCCCCGTTCTACACCTGGACACTCTCACTCCCCCGTGCAACACCTGGACACTCCCCCCCCGTGCTACACCTGGACACTCTCTCCTCCCCCCGTGCTACACCTGGACACTCTCTCCTCCCCCCGTGCTACACCTGGACACTCCCCCCCCCGTGCTACACCTGGACACTCTCCCCTCCCCCGTGCTACACCTGGACACTCTCCTGCCCCTCGTGCTACACCTGGACACTCCCCCCCCCCGTGCTACACCTGGACACTCCCCCCCGTGCTACACCTGGACACTCTCCTGCCCCTCGTGCTACACCTGGACACTCCCCCCCCGTGCTACACCTGGACACACCCCCCCCCTGTGCTACACCTGGACACTCTCCTGCCCCTCGTGCTACACCTGGACACTCCCCTCCCCCGTGCTACACCTGGACACTCCCCCCCCCGTGCTACACCTGGACACTCTCCTCCCCCGTGCTACACCTGGACACTCCCCTCCCCCGTGCTACACCTGGACACTCCCCCCCCCCGTGCTACACCTGGACACTCTCCCCCCCCCCGTGCTACACCTGGACACTCTCCTGCCCCTCGTGCTACTCCTGGACACTCCCCCCCCCCGTGCTACACCTGGACACTCCCCCCCCGTGCTACACCTGGACACTTTCCTGCCCCTCGTGCTACACCTGGACACTCCCCTCCCCCGTGCTACACCTGGACACTCCCCTCCCCCGTGCTACACCTGGACACTCCCCCCCCCGTGCTACACCTGGACACTCCCCTCCCCCGTGCTACACCTGGACACTCTCCTGCCCCTCGTGCTACACCTGGACACTCCCCCCCCCGTGCTACACCTGGACACTCCCCCCCCGTGCTACACCTGGACACTCTCCTGCCCCTCGTGCTACACCTGGACACTCCCCCCCCCCGTGCAACACCTGGACACTCTCCCCCCCCTCCGTGCTACACCTGGACACTCTCCTGCCCCTCGTGCTACTCCTGGACACTCCCCCCCCCCCCGTGCTACACCTGGACACTCCCCCCCCGTGCTACACCTGGACACTTTCCTGCCCCTCGTGCTACACCTGGACACTCCCCTCCCCCGTGCTACACCTGGACACTCCCCTCCCCTGTGCTACACCTGGACACTCCCCCCCCCGTGCTACACCTGGACACTCCCCTCCCCCGTGCTACACCTGGACACTCTCCTGCCCCTCGTGCTACACCTGGACACTCCCCCCCCCGTGCTACACCTGGACACTCCCCCCCCGTGCTACACCTGGACACTCTCCTGCCCCTCGTGCTACACCTGGACACTCCCCCCCCGTGCTACACCTGGACACTCTCATGCCCCTCGTGCTACACCTGGACACTCCCCCTCCCGTACTACACCTGGACACTCTCCCCTCCCCCGTGCTACACCTGGACACTCCCCACCTGGACACTCTCCCCTCCCCCGTGCTACACCTGGACACTCTCCCTCCCCCGTGCAACACCTGGACACTCCCCTCTTCCCGTGCTACACCTGGACACTCCTCTCCCATGTGCTACACCTGGACACTCCCCTTCCCCGTGCTACACCTGGACACTCCCCCCCCCCGTGCTACACCTGGACACTCCCCTCCCCCGTGCTACACCTGGACACTCCCCCCCCCGTGCTACACCTGGACACTCCCCCCCGTGCTACACCTGGACACTCTCCTGCCCCTCGTGTTACACCTGGACACTCCCCCCCCCCGTGCTACACCTGGACACTCCTGCCCCTCGTGCTACACCTGGACACTCTCCCCTCCCCCGTGCTACACCTGGACACTCCCCTCCCCCCGTTCTACACCTGGACACTCTCCCCTCCCCCGTGCTACACCTGGACACTCTCCCCTCCCCCGTTCTACACCTGGACACTCTCACTCCCCCGTGCAACACCTGGACACTCCCCCCCCGTGCTACACCTGGACACTCTCTCCTCCCCCTGTGCTACACCTGGACACTCTCTCCTCCCCCCGTGCTACACCTGGACACTCCCCTCCCCCCGTGCTACACCTGGACACTCTCCCCTCCCCCGTGCTACACCTGGACACTCTCCTGCCCCTCGTGCTACACCTGGACACTCCCCCCCCCGTGCTACACCTGGACACTCCCCCCCGTGCTACACCTGGACACTCTCCTGCCCCTCGTGCTACACCTGGACACTCCCCCCCCCGTGCTACACCTGGACACTCCCCCCCCCCTGTGCTACACCTGGACACTCTCCTGCCCCTCGTGCTACACCTGGACACTCCCCTCCCCCGTGCTACACCTGGACACTCCCCCCCCCCGTGCTACACCTGGACACTCTCCTCCCCCGTGCTACACCTGGACACTCCCCTCCCCCGTGCTACACCTGGACACTCCCCCCCCCCGTGCTACACCTGGACACTCTCCCCCCCCCCCGTGCTACACCTGGACACTCTCCTGCCCCTCGTGCTACTCCTGGACACTCCCCCCCCGTGCTACACCTGGACACTTTCCTGCCCCTCGTGCTACACCTGGACACTCCCCTCCCCCGTGCTACACCTGGACACTCCCCTCCCCCGTGCTACACCTGGACACTCCCCCCCCCCGTGCTACACCTGGACACTCCCCTCCCCCGTGCTACACCTGGACACTCTCCTGCCCCTCGTGCTACACCTGGACACTCCCCCCCCCCGTGCTACACCTGGACACTCCCCCCCCGTGCTACACCTGGACACTCTCCTGCCCCTCGTGCTACACCTGGACACTCCCCCCCCGTGCTACACCTGGACACTCTCCTGCCCCTCGTGCTACACCTGGACACTCCCCCCCCGTGCTACACCTGGACACTGTCCTGCCCCTCGTGCTACACCTGGACACTCCCCCCCCCGTACTACACCTGGACATTCTCCCCTCCCCCGTGCTACACCTGGACACTCCCCACCTGGACACTCTCCCCTCCCCCGTGCTACACCTGGACACTCTCCCTCCCCCGTGCAACACCTGGACACTCCCCTCTTCCCGTGCTACACCTGGACACTCCTCTCCCATGTGCTACACCTGGACACTCCCCTCCCCCGTGCTACACCTGGACACTCCCCCCCCCCGTGCTACACCTGGACACTCCCCTCCCCCGTGCTACACCTGGACACTCTCCTGCCCCTCGTGCTACACCTGGACACTCCCCCCCCCCCGTGCTACACCTGGACACTCCCCCCCGTGCTACACCTGGACACTCTCCTGCCCCTCGTGTTACACCTGGACACTCCCCCCCCCCGTGCTACACCTGGACACTCCTGCCCCTCGTGCTACACCTGGACACTCTCCCCTCCCCCGTGCTACACCTGGACACTCCCCTCCCCCCGTTCTACACCTGGACACTCTCCCCTCCCCCGTGCTACACCTGGACACTCTCCCCTCCCCCGTTCTACACCTGGACACTCTCCCTCCCCCGTGCTACACCTGGACACTCCCCCCCCCGTGCTACACCTGGACACTCTCTCCTCCCCCCGTGCTACACCTGGACACTCTCTCCTCCCCCCGTGCTACACCTGGACACTCCCCTCCCCCCGTGCTACACCTGGACACTCTCCCCTCCCCCGTGCTACACCTGGACACTCTCCTGCCCCTCGTGCTACACCTGGACACTCCCCCCCCCGTGCTACACCTGGACACTCCCCCCCGTGCTACACCTGGACACTCTCCTGCCCCTCGTGCTACACCTGGACACTCCCCCCCCCGTGCTACACCTGGACACTCCCCCCCCCCCTGTGCTACACCTGGACACTCTCCTGCCCCTCGTGCTACACCTGGACACTGTCCCCCCCCGTGCTACACCTGGACACTCTCCCCTCCCCCGTGCTACACCTGGACACTCTCCTGCCCCTCGTGCTACACCTGGACACTGTCCCCTCCCCCTGTGCTACACCTGGACACTCTCCCCTCCCCCCGTGTCACACCTGGACACTCCCCCCCCCGTGCTACACCTGGACACTCTCCTGCCCCTCGTGCTACACCTGGACACTCCCCACCCCGTGCTACACCTGGACACTCCCCCCCCTGTGCTACACCTGGACACTCTCCTGCCCCTCGTGCTACACCTGGACACTGCCCCCCCCCCCCGTGCTACACCTGGACACTCTCCCCTCCCCCGTGCTACACCTGGACACTCTCCTGCCCCTCGTGCTACACCTGGACACTGTCCCCTCCCCCTGTGCTACACCTGGACACTCTCCCCTCCCCCCGTGTCACACCTGGACACTCCCCCCCCCCGTGCTACACCTGGACACTCTCCTGCCCCTCGTGCTACACCTGGACACTCCCCACCCCGTGCTACACCTGGACACTCCCCCCCCCGTGCTACACCTGGACACTCTCCTGCCCCTCGTGCTACACCTGGACACTGTCCCCTCCCCCGTCCTACACCTGGACACTCTCCCCTCCCCCGTGCTACACCTGGACACTCCCCCCTCCCCCGTGCTACACCTGGACACTCTGCTCCCCCCGTGCTACACCTGGACACTCTCCCCCCCCCCCGTGTCACACCTGGACACTCCTCCCCCCCCCCGCACAACACTGAGTGTCAGGGCAAGGTATCCGGCGCATGCGCTGCTCGTCCACTACGCTTATAAATACGTGAGGCTGAAGACTTGCTACACCAGTACAGTGGTGACGCCAGCAACAACAGCCCGCGAGTACACAGCGTGAGTATTGTTGTTCATTGGTCTCTGTATCCCGGTACATGGTATGTGTATACACCCGTGGTGCAGAGTGTTGCCGGGTGTATGTGTGGCTCTCAGGACCCTCTGACACCTTCACGTCAGACGTGTAGTGTGTACGGTACATTGGAGCCCATGGCACCCCCCCCCCCTCCCCTTCCCTAGAGGCCAGGTGCATGAGGAGTATTTTTCCAAATATGAAAAATAGTGAAATGTGTTAAACAAATATCCCATTATTAGGCATCAGCGTCTTGAAAATTTCATCGCTATCTGTTAAGAAATGGATTTCTTACGATTTTTTTTAAATTAATGCGTGCAGCAGCAGCAGAAAAGGCAGCGTCCCATCATTTTCAATGTCGTACCTGAAACTCAACACAGAATTCTGCTTGAATGCCTCCTTCAGCTGCTACAGACGTCTGACATCAGGTACCTGCATAAAAATGTCGTCAACATACCCGCAGTATATGGAGGGCTTCAAGTCCATGTCAACTTGAAACCCGCCATACCATGTTTCAACATACAATGTTTCATGACATACCATGTTATACCTAGGTCCTGTTTGATTGGCTCACACGAACACACACACCCTATGGAGACCAACACACATACCTATGTAGGGGAAGTGCCCTCTCCTCTCTCCCCTGATCGGCCGACGCATAACAGCAGCGCGCCTAACACATATTAAATATGGTCATCACTACACATAGATTTGTTTCTCATTTTTACTCTTTCCCTTCACTTTCTCTTCCCACAACTACTCTTCTACATTCTCCTCTTCAACCTCCCTCCCCCTCCTCCTCCCTATTGACTCTCCCCAACGGGGGCGGACCTTAACCCACTCAAATCAAGCCGCGCCCCCTCAGACGTAGAGCGTGCCCTAATTATCCACCTGGTCACTGATGCAACTCACCTTGCACCACCTGGCCAGGTAGCAAACACGGTTTACGTCATATATCTCTCTACTCTGGGGCCGCATACTCCAGGATTGGTCTAACATATGCGGTATGCAAGGTTCTGAATGATTCCTTACACAGGTTCCTGAAGGCTGTTCTGATGTTAGCCAGCAGCCGAGGTTGTAATTCTTTGTATGTGGGCTTCAAGAGACAGGTTTGGTGTGATATCAACTCCTAGATCTTTCTCTCTGCTCGATGCCTTCATGACGTTTCATTAAGTACTTCATCTCCCATTCTGTATCCTGTATCTGATCTGGCCTCATTGTTTCCACCGCCTATTTTCATTACCTTACATATTCTTGGGTTGAACTTTAATAGCCATTTGTTGGACCATTCATTCAGTCTGATTAGATCATCTTGTAGCCTCAGACTATTTTCCTCTGTTTTAATCCTCCTAATAATTTTTGCATCATCAGCAAACAATGAGAGGAACGATTCTATACCCTGTATACTTACCTAGTTGTACTTACCTTGTTGTGCTTGAGGGGGTTGAGCTCTGGCTCTTTGGTCCCGGTTCTCAAGTGTCAATCAACTGGTGTACAAGTTCCTGAGACTATTGGGTTCAGGAACTTATATCATATCTACGCTTGAAACTGTGAAAGGAGTCTAGCCTCCACCACATCATTTCCTAATGCATTCCATTTGTCTATTACTCTGATACCGAAAAAAATCTTTCTAATGTCTCTATGGCCCATTTGGGCACTCATTTTCCACCTTTGTCCCCTAGTGCAGGTGCCCCTTGTGTTAAATAGCCTGTCTTTATCTACCCTATCAATTCATCTGAGAATCTTGTATGTGGTGATCATGTCCCTCTAACTCTTTTGTCTCCCAGTGACGTGATGCTTAATTCTCGTAGTCTCTCCTTGTAACTCACACCCCTCAGTTCAGGTACTAGTCTGGTGGAAAAACCTTTGAACCTTTTACAGTTTTGTGTGTGTGTGTAATCGCCTTGTTGTATTCACCTTGTTGTTTAGACCTAGTTGTGCTTACGGGGGTTTAGCTCTGCTCTTTCGGCCCGCATCTCAACTGTCAATTAACTGTTACTAACTACTTTGTAATTTATTTCCACACCACACACACATACACACACACACACACACACACACAGGAAGTAGCCCGTGACAACTGACTAACTCCCAGGTACCTATTTACTGCTAGGTAACAGGCGCATCAGGGTGAAAGAAACTCTGCCCATCGTTTCTCGCCGGGGCCCGGGATCGATCCCGAGACCACAGGATCACGTGTGCAGCGTGCAGTCCGCTCGGCCGGCCGGCTCCCAGTGTTTGTGTGTGTGTGTGTGTGTGTGTGCACTCACCTAATTGTGCTCACCTAATTGTGCTTGCGGGGGTTGAACTTTGGCTCTTTGGTCCCGCTTCTCAACTGTCAATTGGTGTACAGGTTCCTGAGCCTACGGGGCCCTATCATATCTACATTTAAAACTGTGTATGGAGTCAGCCTCCACCACATCACTGCCTAATGCATTCCATCCGTTAACTACTCTGACACTGAAAAAGTTTCTTTTTACGTCCCTGTGGCTCATGTGTGTACTCAGTTTCCACCTGTGTCCCCTTGTTCGCGTCCCACCAGTTGTGAGAGTTTGAAGTTGGAATACAATGAAATTGGTATAAGGAATTGAGCTCGGAAAATTTCTAAGAATTTTCTTTATTCTTTAACCTTTATTCCTGTCGTGATATTCAATTAGGTCGCCTGAGGAAGGACTTGCTTAGCTAACACACCAGTGTAGTAAGCAGCTCATTCCTCACTTTGGGGCCATGTATGAACAATTGACTAGGCGCGAGCAAACGCCGAGACCCCAATGAAAAATTGAAATCCCCTCCACTTGGGCCGACGACCTTCGCCATTCGCCGAAACGAATCTAGCGAGTAGGTCACGGGCTCTCACAACAATAATTTATTGTTGTGTGGTGCCGTATATTTGGTCCAAAACTCAGAATCAGTCTCAATTATATTAGTCGAGTGTGAAGAACACTTGCATAACAATAATAATGTGTGGGGTGTAACTAAAAGACAGTGTTAACCATAACAATTTAGTTTATTCAATAATGTACTAACTACTACAACAAAACAAAAGAAATGTCAATGACGTTACTCGAAATCCTTCCTGTGACACTATCAATGACAGCTAGACACCATCCCCTCGGACTGCATAATGAACTAACTCGAACATAAACGTGAACACAGAGGAATCAACAAGAAACAAGAACTAACAGATCTATAATCACAATTACAACAAATGACACAGTAGGTTCTGAAACACGTCTCCAGTAACCTCCTAACTGTTCTACGCCTCATTGCAGTCTACACCTGCAACAGCGGTTGCAATGCAATCAAATCAGTAGCCTGGCAATGACAACAATAACTAATGGGTTCACTGGCAACTCCAGCACCCTTCCTCAAATTATTCCTTACGTTAACACTCCGTCCCACGGACGATCAACAATCAATACAATTGATTTACGTTAATAACACAATAACATTTACGTTAAATTAATAACTCTTACAACTGTCACTAGTAACGCGGAAATTACAAAACACTCTACCCGTCGAGCATTCAGTGAGAAAATCCCATTAATCCCTATACTACCAGACATCTGATTATTCCCTTTACTAGTTACGTTAATTTACGTTAATCGGTTACTAATCACTCAGCGATGGTAAACTCTGATTTACAATGTCCAAAGTGCTAAGAGATTAGCCCCACGTTTACGCTATTCTAAAATGACGTTACTCCTCCCACGAGTCAATCAAGTGCCGGTACTTCCGGGCAGATAAATAACGACGTTACGTTAATGGAACAATGGAGCCTTTATGTGAGTCGATCAAACAAGGATCGAGGTTAATTACTTTGACTTTCTGAAACACGTCAATTACCCGGCCCACTGACCGTTAATTACGACAGACAATACTCTAATTCTTATCTGGCTGATGGCTAGGCTCCTTGAGACTACCGTAGCTGCTTGCAGGAAAGTAAATTAACCCAAACGTATTCTACGATACTCAAATTGTCAAAGAACAAATTCTCTTAAAGCAATGGGCGTTCCCTTGGTTACTTTATATTAATTGCCTGGCAATCACCTCACTGAATACTGGACTTCGATGTCCTACCAGATAACCAGGAGAATATATGTGTATCCAAGTACTCGTCTACAGCCGAGTTCACCCACGACAATGACAAATCACACTAACAAATCACAGTGATTTACGTTACAATCCGGTTGCAATGACAATACTGCAGAACCTAGTAAAATAACCTACAGGACATGAACCCTCTAGAACACTGCCCCACAATGGCTTTACTGAACTGCAATCACATACGGTGATTGCTCAACTCTAGCAACAATCACCATCAAATAACAACCCCTCTGCAATAACACACACGGCAAGTACTCTAATTTCCAAGTATTAGAATACTGCACACACTTACTTACTTGCTGTTGCAAATGACCCCAGTGCTCTCAATAACCCCTAGAACATAGGTCAAAATATTGCAATCACCACACAGTAAATAACACAATAACACTGGGCACCGTGACACTATGATTATATATATATATATATATATATATATATATATATATATATATATATATATATATATATATATATATATATATATATATAATTACTGCTGACACATGTAGCCTACAGCTATCAAACGTTATTGGGAACACTAAGGAGATCTCGCACTCCTTAAATCACATGGGTGAGTGATTTATCGGTCACGCATGCCGATAAACACTCTCGAGAGTTACGTTACTCGACTGAGCGACGGCGGTCTCTCCAGACAGCCTCGTTATTCACCAAATTCTACCAAAATTACGTTAATACTGCAACCACAATACATATATATATATATATATAAATCACACTTGTCACGGCCCTGGGAACAATACAAGAAATTTAGACCACACTGTGGTACACTCCACAATAATCATTGCTAGGAATCACTGACGTTACACACATACTCAGTGTTGGAATTCCACACCTGCAAGACTACACATGGAAATGATATCACTCCATCCCACGGACGATCAAAAATGATTAATTATCACAATGGAATAATATAATTATTACATGGACATCCTCACAGTCCTTGGCTAATCTATGTATACTCTGTTCCCATGTGTACCCACACACACACACACACTGTACATCTGTGTACACAAGACCTAAGTCCCTCTGGACTGACAAGATGACAACAAGGGTGATTATCTCCTCGTCAACACTTCACTTCACCTCCACAGGTGCTGCGTGACAATGTGACGGAACACTTGACCTCGAATTCAAGCTTTTAGAGACTAACTGATCACCAGAAATACACACATAGGTACTTACTCATTCACACTGCCGGCTTACACACCATTCCCATACATCAGGCACCCCGCTACGGGTGGCTGGCTCGCTCACGGCAGTAGTAGGTGGCATAGGCGGCGGTAGTACCTCACGTGGTATTTTACGTACAATTGGCGGGCACTCGAACCCCTCCCACCCACAACACGGCTCGGTTCGCACCCTCGACCCACCGGTGAAGTGAAGCGTTCGTACCCAGGTGACGCGCACAACGATAGCGTCTTACACAAACATGGGAAATCTGCCTTAAACACAGATACGAATTTCCCCGTTCCCATAAACTGCTACAGAGCACTAGCAAGTCTAATCATCACTGGTATGGGATCTACGAGTCTGTTACTGCTCGTATGCACATTATCCCACGATCCCAGATCACTGTACCTCTACCCACTGTACACAATGTCTTTCTCCCCTCCAAGCGACGACTTCGGCCGGATTCTGTGACGACCGCTGTCGTTGGTGAAGCAGGAGTTGAAGCAGTTGAGTAGTCCAGCCACCACAACGCCCTATACTCGATTTGGCCGAATTGAGTACAGAGAGCGTCTAGAAAGAGTGGCAGCTGGGTTCAGAATGATGCTTACACCGACGATTCCCGCATCCTCCTCGAAATAACCAATGAGAGGAAGGCATACAGCGGCCTACCCCTCTCATCCAATCAGCGACGGTGTAGCATAGCCCCTAGGGCAGCTCCAAGATGACCGACCAACATGGCGGCTCAAGATGCTTACTAAGATGGCGGCTGTTTCCATGTTGACAACTCAAGTGGCCAGCGAGCGCGGGAGGCCCACAGCTCACCTCACGCCTGCGGCCTAGCTGTTCCCGCGCAAAGTCGAGTCTCGCTTCATGCCATACAATGAGATGATGCTATCGGCTCTAGCACTGTCCACAGACGTGCTACCCCGGCCAGGGTAACATTTCTGGACTGCTGATGACTGGAGCTCTCACATGAGCCCAAACACTAGATGTTTCGGTTGCTGGTTACCAAACTTAAGTCTGCCCACTTAACAAGTGCACTTAACAAGTGTACTGGCTCCCACAGGCATAAGAGCACTATTGTAAGTGAGCTGGTGAACCATCCCCTCACACCAGTGTTGAATAGTTTATCCTTGTTTACCCGGTCGATTCCCCTGATGATTTTGTAGGTTGTGATCATGTCCCCCCTTACTCTTCTGTCTTCCAGTGTCGTAAGGTGCATTTCCTGCAGCCTTTCCTCATAACTCATACCTCAGAGTTCTGGGACTAGTCTAGTAGCATACCTTTGGACTTTTTCCAGCTTCATCTTGTGCTTGACAAGGTACGGGCTCCATGCTGGGCCGCATATTCTAGGATTGGTCTTACATATGTGGTGTACAAGATTCTGAATGATTCCTTACACAGGTTCCAGAACGTTGTTCTGATGTTAGCCAGCCTCGCATATGCCGCAGACGTTATTCTCTTTATGTGGGCTTCAGGAGACAGGTTTGGTGTGATATCAACTCCTAGATCTTTCTCTCTGTCTGTTTCATTAAGTACTTCATCTCCTATTCTGTATCCTGTGTCTGGTCTCCTGTTTCCATTGCCTAGTTTCATTACTTTGCATTTACTCGGGTTGAACTTCAACAGCCATTGGCTGGTCCATTCACTCAGTCTGTCTAGGTCATCTTATAGCCTCCTACTATCATCCTCTGTTTCAATCCTCCTCATAATTTTTACACCGTCGGCAAACATTGAGAGGAACGAATCTATACCCTCTGGGAGGTCATTTACATATACCAGAAACAGTATAGGTCCAAGGACTGACCCCTGCGGGACTCCACTTGTAACGTCTCGCTAGTCTGAGACCTCACCCCTCACACAGACTCGTTGTCTCCTGTTGCTTAGGTACTCCTTTATCCAATGGAGTACCTTCCCCCTCACTCCAGCCTGCATCTCCAACTTTCGAACTAGCCTCTTGTGTGGCACTATATCAAAGGCTGTCTGACAATCCAAAAATATGCAGTCTGCCCACCCTTCTCTTTCTTACCTTATTTTTGTTGCCTGGTCATAGAATTCAAGTAACCCTGTGACGCAGGACCTGCTAACCCTGAACCCATGTTGATGCCGTGTTACAAAGTTCCTTCGCTCCAGATGTTCCACTAGCTTTTTTCACACAATTCTCTCCATCAGCTTGCATGGTATGCAGGTTAGGGACACTGGCCTGTAGTTCAGTGCCTCCTGTTTATCCCCTTTCTTGTATATCGGGACTACGTTAGCTGCTTTCCAAATATCTGGCAGTTCCCCTGTTGCCAGTGATTTTTTATACACTATGGAGAGTGGTAGGCACAGTTCTTTTGCTCCTTCCTTTATTATCCAAGGGGAGATTCCATCTGGTCCTATAGCCTTTGTCACATCCAACTCTAGTAAACACTTGAATTTCTCCTTGCTCTAGGGTGAAGACCTCCTGGAATTTCTTATTCAGTTCCTCACACACTTCCTTGTTATTTGTAGTGAATCCTTCTGCCCCTATCCTTAATTTCATAGCCTGTTCCATTACTGTTGTTTTTCTCCTGATGTGGCTATGCAACAATTTACGCTGAGTTTTTGCCTTGCTTGCGATGTCATTTTCGTATTGTCTTTCTGCCTCTCTTCTAATCCTGACATATTCATTCCTGGCATTCTGGTAGCTTTTCCTGCTCTCCAGTGTCCTGTTATTCCTATAGTTTCTCCATGCCCTTTTACTTTGCTGCTTAGCTAGCCTACATCTCTGATTAAACCATGGGTTTCTCATCTTCATTTCACTGTTTTCCTTTTGGACTGGGACAAACTTGTTTGCTGCATCCTTACACTTCTGCGTGATGTAATCCATCATATCTTGGGCCGTCTTTCCCCTAAGCTCTGTTTCCCATGCTATATCTGTTAGTAATTTTCTTATCCCCTCATAGTTTTCCTTTCGGTATGCTAACCTTTTGGTTTCGGTATCCCTCCTCGAGTTCAATAACCCTTCTTCAATCAGATACTCAAACACCAGTACACTGTGGTCGCTCATTCCTACTGGGTCCTCAAAACCGATTTCTCTTATGTCGGAGTCGTTCAGAGTGAAGACTAGGTCGAGTCTCGCTGGTTCGTCATTTCCTCTCATCCTTGTGGGTTCTCTGACATGCTGGGTTAAAAAGTTTCTAATCACCACCTCCAATAGTTTGGCTCTCCATGTATCCTCGCCTCCATGCGGTTCCTTGTTCTCCCAGTGAATCCTTCCGTGATTGAAGTCGCCCATGATGAGCAGGTGGGATCTATTTCTACAGGCAGCAGAGGCTGCCCTCTCAATTATAGTGTTAACTGCCATGTTGTTGTTTTCATACTCTTGACTGGGTCTTCTGTCATTTGGTGGAGGGTTGTATATTACTGCTACTACTATTCTTGGTCCTCCCATTGTCTTGGTTCCTGCTATGTAGTCTCTGATCCCCTCACAGCCCGAAATAGCCATCTCCTTAAAACTCCATTCCTTTCTCATGAGTAGGGCTACTCCACCTCCTCCCCTACCTTCCCTCTCTTTCCTTATTACTGTGTACTCCTGGGGAAACACGGCATTCGTTATTATTCCAGAGAGTTTTGTTTCAGTGAGTCCAATTACATCTGGGTTCACTTCTTGTGCTCTTTCCCTTAGTTCACTTGTCTTGCTTGTGATCCCAACTATGTTTGAGTACATCACCCTGAAACTGACTCTCCCTCTGCTTCTCCTCTGGGGGGGGGGACCTTTGGGATCTGGGGTGAGTGGGAGCTGGGGGGATCTGGCACGGGGAGACTGGTTTAGGAGGGAGGGCTTGGGGAGGGGGGTGAGGGAGAGGGGAAGGGTAGGGGGGGTGGGTGAGAGTGGGAGGGAAGGGGGGGGAGAGTGAGATGGGGTAGGTTGGGGGGGAGAGTTGGGGGGGGAGGAGAGGGAGGGTTGGGGGAGCATGGGGGGAGGAGAGGGTTTGGGGGATAGGAGAGATGGGGGGGCTTGGGGGGGAGAAAAGTGGGGAGGGCTTGGGGGGAAACGGAAGGCTGAGGTGGGTGAGGAAGAGGAGAGGGTTTAGGGGAGTGGTGGAGAGGGGAAGACTTAGGTGGGGTGGGGGAGAGTGGGGGGCTCAGGGGGGCAGGGGAGAACAGAGGGCTTGGGGGTGGGAGAGACGGGAAGGCATGTCGGAGAAGGGAGGGCTTGGGGGATGGGGGAAAAGGGAGGTCCTGGGGAGAGGGGTGAGTGGGAGGAGGGGGGTGACTGGGAGGAGGGGGGTGGGTGGGGGGAGGGTGCCCTAGGTGGGTACTTAGTGGGGGGCTGACAGGGGATGGGGCAGGTTGGGTGTCTGTTGGGTAGAATGTGGGGGTGGTGCTGCACTCCCTGTGGCTGTTGCACTGTTTGAGGAGGGTTCTCCACTTCCCTCTGGGATTGTAGGGTTCCGGATTGTGGTACTCTGATTCCTTTCTCTCTCCCTGCTCTCCTTCCTTGCATCTGCTGCCTGTATTCTCTCTTCCCTTGTCATATCCCTCTGCAGGAATACTTTTTTAACTTCGGAACATATGCTAGACCGCTCTTCCTTGTTAACAGTTCCTCTTTCGGGATTTCGCTCATGAATACCACCTTTATCATTCGGTCTCTGTCCTTGTTGTACTTTCCAAGCCTGAAAACCTTTTCAACATTTTGGTCAGGTCCCTCCATCCTTACCTCTTTAAGGATCTCAGTAACTGCGTTTTTGTCCTTGTCTCTCCACTCCTTTGGGCTGGTCCCTGTTTGCTCTTTAATGCCTGCTACTACTACTGCTCTTTTTCTCTCTATCATCCGGGTAGTACATCTAGCTGCTTCCTGAGAGGAGGCCACTTCCATGGCAACTTCCTTAACTGCAGACCTAGCTTCAGGGCTCTTTTTAAGCATTTCAGCAAATGAGAGCTGGGTTGTGGTGGTCCCCTCCACAGTAGCATTATCATCTCCCTGAGGTACGGTTTGTGTCTGGTATTGTGGAGGAGTCTCCTTTAGGCATCTTATCTCCTCCTTTGCTGCCCTTAGTTCATCCTGCAGGTTGGCTACTGTCTCCCCCATTACCCTCAGGCCTTCACTGAATTCATTCCGCATTTGCTGGAGTACTTCCTTCATCCAGTCTTCCCTGTTCCATCCCATCCTCTGTGTTTGTTCCAGCTGCGATTGTCCTCCTGCGTTTGTCAACCCGAGTTCGTATCCCTTCCATGGCTTCCATATGAGTGTGAGAGAAAGAGAGAGAGAGAGAGAGAGAGAGAGAGAGAGTGTTACGGCCCTCTCGGGACACAACGGGGTTCTCACTCTGATGTTGTTAGAGGAAGATATATGTATCCGTTCCCAAGCCAGTAGTGGCTATCAAGGGATGAGATCCGTGACGCAAGTAACTTAAAAGGGAGCAGGGAAAGAAAGTTAAGAACTTAATATTATAATTAACACCATCACCATTTCAATATATAAAATTAATGAGTGCACAAGGGGGAGGGTGTGGGAACCGACCTGTGAGATTTATATTTATTTAATTTATATGAATTTATTTACGTTAATTTATATACTTCGATAGCAATTTGTATAATGATAAGTGGACTGTATTTCTGCAATAATCTCAATCTCACAAATCGATCCTCTACACATTAGGGGGGGTTATTAAATTAATATATATGCAGCCAATCATACTACAGTAACTACATACATTGAAAAGGTTCCTTATCTTATAGTACAGCAGGTTAGTCCACCAGGTATAACTAGGGTGTAGACACCAAATTATCCTCTTTGAGGTAGATTCCATATCACCCAGTAACTGGTGCACATAATCTTGCATCCTCGTCTTGACCTGTCAAAAGTGCGCTAGCTGTGAAGCCAGAATCCTATATATGACAAGTTATATCAGAGAAAATAGTACATGGAACATGAAGACCTGGCTTAATTACCTTTAGTTTGAGGCGATTTCGCGATCTAACCGGGTCACCCTATATCCTGACATTAATGGCCATAAATGAATGATAAACGGGTTTCGGATAGACTTAACTTGAATTTGTAGACAGCGTGTTGACAATGGTACACCTTTGGCTTCCATAACACTACGTCCAAGTAAATTTAACAGGAGCCGAATTTGCTCCCGTGTGAGCCTCTGGTCTCGTATAACAATGGCTGCCCCCTTCCTCCCTGACGCCTGGCCTACTTTGTCCAGATTTCAGAACGTGATAGAAGGGTCACATTTACTCTACTTTAATATTGATAATTAAGTTAATTTATATAAGATGTTTTTATGATGGTAAAGTCCAAAGACTAATGTATTTAAGAATAATTCCCAGCAGAATAGCTGGTGAATTATAATAGTATGTGGTGATGATATCCCGTTTTCTTTAGATGGTAATTCCACTACAAGTTACGTTTTCTATGGGTAACTTGTTGGTAATACAGCTATTATCTGTATGATTATTAAATGGTGTCGGATTTTCCGACATAATTCCCCAGGGGCTGCTCACGGGTCGAAGTCCTCTTTAGAACAGACGAACACCGATACTCCTCCTTCGGATTATTACATTAATTTGATGTTAGTAGTTAGTAATCACACATTTGTGTGTCTGTTCGTACAGGACGGATGTCCCGTACTAGAGTTGCAGGGGTTAGAAGTCTAATGCGATTTCATTTCCCTGTCAACTCTTGAAAGGCTAATATTCAAGCCTAATTACATATTATTTAACCCAGAAGACTGGATGTGATCAAGTACTACAGTCAAGTATGATTCAGGGACTGCAGTGAGATCAGTGACATTAGATATAACTTGAAGTTTCTTCAGGTAACTGGTCACTGATATATAAACACTGAGGCCCATGGAATACATCTTGATTAAATAATAAATGTATCAAATCAGTCATCAGATTTATTGGGGTTTAATTTAGTTAATTGATTCAGAGGATTGAATAGCTCATCATTAAAGTAAAGTATGGTTCTGAGACTGCAGTGGGTTCAGTGACATTGGTCGCAGTGACTTGTAGCTGTTTTAGGCTACTGTTCACTGATTTGCCACTGAAGCCTCATGAACTCAACTTCAGCTTCAAATGATGATACTAACATCAACCTCTGTTACTATAGTCAGCTGTAATCTCCTTAGTATAATGCTACTGGAGAAATATAATCAGCTGACAAATTTAGGTTTCTACTGGTATTGTTTATCTGCAGGCATAGGTCTCCTCAGGCTTGATACTGGGCCTGAGAGTAATTTACCTCCTGCAGAGTTTAACATGGTTATACCCTGATATTTAGTAGGGCTACCAATGAATTGATGGTAGTAGTCTGTCCCCACAAGGACAGCCATTTGGCATTTGATTTGCTCAAATTTACCTGCAGCTGCTTGATAATAGCTTTCCAGGTCAGCATAATCAACTGTTGATTGTTGTGACAAATCTTCACATTTCTTGATCTGTCTTGTTAAGTGGCCTTTAAGACCTGCAAGGGTTCTTTTCATTCTCCCTGCATTATCCATACTGGCTCGTTGGTGAAGCCTTGTGGGGCTTGTACTTGGGCTGCTCATAATACTGAACAAACACTAATGGTAGCCTAGGGTAAATTCTGAACTCACTAGGCAATAATCCTACCTCTACTAGAGGTTAGCACTTAAAATTAATACACATTATATATATATACAATCATACACACTAATGATTTGAGTGATAAACCAGTGTCATTGGAAGTACCTTTAGGTTAGCTCTTCTATATCACCCTAGGATGGAAGAGACACTAATTAATCACTCAAAGGTGTAATGATCATAAGTAATTTATTATATATACAACTCAACTCGAGTTGATAAAAATTACACCCAAAATAGGGTCTGGACCATGCATTAATGGTGTTAGGTTGTTCAATATAGTACAACTGACTATAGTAATAATGGGACTAGGATGAACAATAATAGTTCAACTAGTCAATGGTAATATCCTACCCTGTTGTGGGTTGGCAATTAGTAAATATTATACTGTGATCACTAGTGCAATATATATTAAATAATTCTCTATTTTGGAGAAATAATATACACAATTATTGATAATAGCCTCTTAATTAGCCTCTATGAAACTTCTAATATTATCTAGAAGTATTAAATGTTATTAGTGACCTCGCGAAATAAAGTCCACAAAATTCGTGGATAATCTCTCGCGAAATGTAACACCACGAAATCCGTGAACAATCTCGCGAAGACACAGTCACTAATTTGGCTGGATTCTATATTAGCGCTGTCATTTCACGAAATAACACACCACCAAATATCTGTGGGTGTGCATGAAACCGCTGACGAAGCTGAACTGGGCTGAGGGAGGCTCCTGAGCTCCCTCGAGGCTACGCTGCCGTCTTGACTGCTGGCTTTGTTTAAATAACACTGCACTAGTATATTTAATGAATCCACTGGTTAACTGGTTCATCCGGTACTAAGATGACCAAATGTGGGTTCATAGGACCGAATATTCCGGTTCCGAAGGTCCAATTAATGTGGGAACCGACCTGTGAGATTTATATTTATTTAATTTATATGAATTTATTTACGTTAATTTATATACTTCGATAGCAATTTGTATAATGATAAGTGGACTGTATTTCTGCAATAATCTCAATCTCACAAATCGATCCTCTACACATTAGGGGGGGTTATTAAATTAATATATATGCAGCCAATCATACTACAGTAACTACATACATTGAAAAGGTTCCTTATCTTATAGTACAGCAGGTTAGTCCACCAGGTATAACTAGGGTGTAGACACCAAATTATCCTCTTTGAGGTAGATTCCATATCACCCAGTAACTGGTGCACATAATCTTGCATCCTCGTCTTGACCTGTCAAAAGTGCGCTAGCTGTGAAGCCAGAATCCTATATATGACAAGTTATATCAGAGAAAATAGTACATGGAACATGAAGACCTGGCTTAATTACCTTTAGTTTGAGGCGATTTCGCGATCTAACCGGGTCACCCTATATCCTGACATTAATGGCCATAAATGAATGATAAACGGGTTTCGGATAGACTTAACTTGAATTTGTAGACAGCGTGTTGACAATGGTACACCTTTGGCTTCCATAACACTACGTCCAAGTAAATTTAACAGGAGCCGAATTTGCTCCCGTGTGAGCCTCTGGTCTCGTATAACAATGGCTGCCCCCTTCCTCCCTGACGCCTGGCCTACTTTGTCCAGATTTCAGAACGTGATAGAAGGGTCACATTTACTCTACTTTAATATTGATAATTAAGTTAATTTATATAAGATGTTTTTATGATGGTAAAGTCCAAAGACTAATGTATTTAAGAATAATTCCCAGCAGAATAGCTGGTGAATTATAATAGTATGTGGTGATGATATCCCGTTTTCTTTAGATGGTAATTCCACTACAAGTTACGTTTTCTATGGGTAACTTGTTGGTAATACAGCTATTATCTGTATGATTATTAAATGGTGTCGGATTTTCCGACAGAGGGGTATTAACACTAAACAAGGGGATTATTCACAATGTAGTCTTCTGCTGAAGACTGGATCAAGAAGCTAGGTGCTGAGTCCGCGGTGCTTTCTTCGTGGCCTCAAGACGTGTCCTCTGAGAATGCCGAGCCTACCCTGGCCACAGGTCAGCCACAACACAGGTCCACTGGGGGCACCGTCGTGGAGGCCGTCAACCACACGTCCAGCTGGTCTGCCGGCAGGTACTGAGCCACCAAGGCTGGTACGGCCACTCCACGAACGATATAAGGGGTACGCCCTAGACAGGAGTCTCGTGTGATATCACAAATCACCCTCCTGTCCTCAATACCCCAGTGGATTATCGTCTCCAACAGTCGGTCCCGGGT
>NC_091181.1:7318218-7360718 GCF_040958095.1 Procambarus clarkii | reverse complement strand
TAGATAATATTAATGTAAGTCTTTATATATAAACAGTTGTGAATTAGATAATATTAATGTAAGTATAAGATTAAATACATTAGATAACTTTATAGGTGATAAGATTGGTGATAGCTATAAAATTTTGGAAACGATAATTATATGTGCAGCACATTCCAAGAATTAGGGAATACTCATGTAATCATCTCACCTTCGAGTTATATAAATTACTAGTTATTTTTGTTTTGGATACTCACAGTACAGGGTCAACCAACTGAATGGGTGGACACTTATCAGTATCTAGGAATAATCCTGGACACACACATGAATTTTAATGCTGAGGTCACTTACTTAAGAGAGCGAACTGCGGCCCGGACGGCAATCCTCAGGTCGCTTACCTCCCTCTCTGGAGGAGCCAATCTGCAAGTCCTTCGCACATACTATGTACAGGCAGTCAGGTCAGTGATCGGCTATGCCGCACCTGCACTCACAAGTCTATAACACTTACAGTGGAAAAAGCTTGAAGTTGCCAAAAAACAGTGCTATGAGAGCCCCACTGGGAGCCCCCATGTGGACCAGGCTTGAAACTCTAAGACTGGAAACGGATCTGCCCTCTCTACAAGAAAGAATATCACAAAGAACAGCTACAATTATCAGTATGATAATTATTTCCCTGATCCAATCCCAGTACGGCAGGCTTTGGTGGTTGGACTAGGCCAAAACAATGGAAACTCTTGGGCTGCCAGAGCAGGAAATGTCCTAAACAGACTACATTTAAAAAGCATGATTCTTGATAGAGAGGGTGATCATCCACACCCAAATTACACTCCTTCCGAACCGTGGGAAGAGCCTACTTTCAAAATAGTAATAGAAAATCACCCAATGAAAAAGGCTGCCTATGATCCGACAATCCTAAGGCGCATAATAGAAGAGCAAATGAATAGCATTGCAATAGCAGGAGCCACCCACATCTTCACAGACGGATCGGTTGACACAGAATATAAAAGTGCTGGCTCTGCTCTTTGCACGGCCAGCGTTCAGGCATACTGGAGACTGGGAGGACTTGTATCATCAACCCAAACTGAGCTGTTTGCCATACAACAGGCATTCGCATATGTGGCATACAAAACACTCAAAATGCAGTCATACACACTGACTCAAAAGTTGCACTTCAAATACTAGGACAAAAACAGTGGAAAGATAACGTGGAAATAATTATCACCATTTTGTATCTTGCAGCAGTCGCTAAAGGCAAAAGACTCAACATAACCTTAAAATGGATCCCATCCCATGTTGGAATCCTATTAAATGAGAGAGCCGATGAAATTGCTAAATTGGCAACTCGTCATCCAGTGATACATAAAACAATTCAACCCAGCCTAGAGAACATAAACAAACATCATCACCAAAAAACTCTCACATCTCAACAAAGCCTACCTACACCAGAGAATAGCTGAAGGTTCGCCCTCTGCAATGTGGTATCTTCAGGCAACCGAATTAGAAAGGTTAAATATCCCAAAAGGAATCCACAGGGAAATAGCAGTTCGGTTATATAGACTACGTCTAGGTTACAGATGTAACTGAGAGGTTGGTGAACTTCGACAGAGAGAGTGCATCTTCTGCCAAACTGTCACAGAAACGCCATTATTTCACTATCTCCTGGAATATGAAGCAACCAGCAACCTTAGAAGAGCTTTAAGAGTCCCGGAATCTTGCAGTGGCCACCCTGAAGCCATCAACACTGTCACTCTTCTGGTCAAAAAAGGTGTCCAGCAGCTGGACACCCTCATAAAGACTGTCAAGCAGTATCCTCCCCCGCAATAACAGCTTGACGATTAAATGCAACCTCAGAATACTAAAAAGAATTACTGAACAGAAAATTATACCACTTACGGGCTATTCATGCCCGTGCCACCTCTTGGGTAGCTTAATCTTTATCAATCAATCAATGTTTTGGATACAGCACCGCTCCTGTGCCAGGTAAGTCCACTACGGGCACACCATAGCCCGTGATACTTGCCCCGCTCCTATGCCAAGTAAGTTACGGGCTCACTATAGCCCGTGATACTTGCCCCGCTCCTGTGCCAAGTAAGTTACGGCCTCACTATAGCCCGTGATACTTGCCCCGCTCCTGTGCCAAGTAAGTTACGGGCTCACTATAGCCCGTGATACTTGCCCCGCTCCTGTGCCAAGTAAGTTACGGGCTCACTATAGCCCGTGATACTTGCCCCGCTCCTGTGCCAAGTAAGTTACGGCCTCACTAAAGCCCGTGATACTTGCCCCGCTCCTGTGCCAAATAAGTTACGGGCTCACTATAGCCCGTGATACTTGGAACTTGTTCCGAGTAGCTGAAACTATAACAACAGCAACAACATGTATTGGATATTTATAACACATGGAGTGGAGTGGGAACTGGAGGGAGGAATAAGGCAGTGGCCAGCCACCATGGGTTTGAACTTGGTGATAGTGTTCAGTGTCCTGGGGCCCGTGTGATGCTTCAAGGACACGTGTTCAGTGTCCTGGGGCCCGTGTGATGCCCCCAGGACACGTGTTCAGTGTCCTGGGTCTTGTGTGATGCCCCCAGGACACGTGTTCAGTGTCCTGGGTCTTGTGTGATGCCCCCAGGACACGTGTTCAGTGTCCTGGGTCTTGTGTGATGCCCCCAGGACACGTGTTCAGTGTCCTGGGTCTTGTGTGATGCCCCCAGGACACGTGTTAAGGCCCGTGTGATGCCTCGCACTGTATATTGTAGGAATTTTGGCAGTTATGATGCGTTTTATAAACGTAAGGGGTGGCGATGTTTGTGCTCTCTTCACCTAGGTATGGTTCTCCTCCTTACTCCGCCGGCCAGGTTGTCGTTGTCGAGTTCCTGTTATACTTGTGGGTGGTAGTTGCAGTAGTCGGGGTCATGGTGATCCTCGTGCAGTGTGGAGAAGTCGGTGCAGTATTGCATGGTGGCGGCGTCGACGTACCAGTAATCTGTGAAGTTTTCATCGTCCTCTTCTGTTAGCATAATGTTGTAGGGCAGCGTGTGGGTGTTTTATTGGGCAACCGCTCTCTCGCGGTCGCTAGCAATCTGTTCTCTTAAAATTAACGTCGCTTTTGGCCGTTTACCAGTATGGCCGAAAGTGGACGTAATTTGAAAATGAAAAAAAAAAATTAAAATAAATTTGGGATATTTTTTTCAACAACAGTAAGTTAAGGGTCCTCTGATAGATTAGGTGGGTAGGAAATTCTCATAAAGTTTCAAAACGTTATGAAAAACGTTTATTGAAAGTTTCCTCTTCTAACCTAACCGAGTAGGCCGGACGACTCAAATAGAAAACGGGACAGTACATCACTTTTGTGAGTCGATTTCATTTCAAATTACGTCCAAATTTGGCCATAGTGCACATACGAGCCAAAAGTGACGTTATTTTTAAGAGGACGGGTTGCGCTAATAGTGGGGATGACAATTTACCGGCAATATTTGTTTGTTTTTTAGAATATTGTCTATTTGGAGTTAAAGATTTCTTACGAGGAAAAATCATGACAAAAATTACCCATTTGGAGTTAAGGTTTCTTATGGGGAAAATTCGAAACAAAACTGTCCCATTTGGAGTTAAACATTTCTTATGGGGGAAAATTCGAGACAAAAATCATTTATTCGTTCTTAAAGGTTCCTTATGAGGGAAATTCAATTGTTTTTTTTCAGAGTTCAGTTTTATGAAAATATTTCAGAGTTCATATAATCATAGAAGTTTGTTAAAGAGTTTAAGATGAAATTTGTCAAAAGAATATTTTCAGAGAATATTATAATAGAAGTTTTGTTAAGGAAATTAGACATCTTATCAGTAACTTTTAGTTTTTATATCCATTTATGGCTGTTTCATCAGTAAAAGAACTAAATTATTCAGAGTCCAGTAGAACAAAGTTAATCAGAGTCCATTTGAAGACAGAAATTAGTCGGAGATCATTGAAAGACCGAAATTTGCCTTTAAAACTGCACATGGCGTATATATACACCATGAGTAACATGCCCCACGGTGCGCATGGCGTATATATATGTCATAGATTGCCAGGCACGATTCAAATGGCCGCGGCTACATGTGGTTCACATAAGCTTCCTCAGGGCTCTTATAAACAGACGCCATTTTTTTTTTAAATCGTGGGCAATATTCTCCGGTGTGAGAGCTACAGTACTGTTGGAGCAGCCAAGGTATGCAGCATGAGCGAACAGCATTGCTATTCAGCTTGTGACCACAGCATCGCCGAAAAATGTCAAAATAAATACATAACTGCTATTATTTAGCGATGACAGTATTACAGATGACCCCTGACTGTGATAAAAATGATCAGGATTGTGATAATAGAAGGATTGTTGTGATAATTAGCGCTGTGGGAGGAGTGATACTGAGGGAGGTGGGGAGATAGCAACGTTTACTGACTGTGTGGCCACCTGTTATTGTCTGTATTCACCATACCAGCTCAGTGGTTCTCTATGGTGAACACACATGTAGATACTTATATATAATGTGTGTTTAGTGTAATAACAGCAAAAGGATTATGTTGGGAGGAGCTATTTGGGTGACGGAGGTGGCGTCGTCTGCATGACTTATCTAGCTGTGTAGAGGGTGGCCACTATGCTCTTTGGGCACTCTACAAGCTTAGGTATACAGTTGCGGTGCATATAGCATGTAGATACTTATATAATGTGTGTATATAGTGTAATAACACTGCAAACAGTATTGTTGGGGAGAAAGTTTAGTGCGTGTGACCTTGAATGATGGAGGCAGCCGCCAGCTGACTGTGTGTAGCAACGTCTCTCAGTGCCTGAACTAACTATATCAGCTTAGTTTTACAGTTGTGGTGAACAAAACATGTAGATACTTATATATAACGTCTGTATATTGTAAATAAAATAAAAAACAGGATGGTGGGAGGAGAAAGTGGGCGAGTGAGGCATTGTTGAGGGAGTGGCAGCGAGTGGCTGGCTAGTGTGTGGTGATCACTCCTCATTGCTTTTCGACTCACAATACCAACTTAGTGGTTCGTTATGGTGAACAAAGCATGCAGATACTTATATATAACCTGTGTATAGAGTGTAATATAAGCAAAACTATTTGTTTATTGTTTCATGAACATAATAATTGAATCACTAATATGCACACCATACTTTTGAGTATAGCGATTATTCTCCAATTTTATTATATAAATATATCACAATACACACTACTGAATAATATTACTGCAAAAAATATAAGAAAAAATCAATCAGAGACATTGAAATAATTAGGTAATAATATCTTTGTGGCAACTCCCACCTGTCAGCTCGGGTGACGCTGACCGGCTCTGACTACCGCTCTGTCAACGCTTTTTGCCTTTTGCCTTGCCGCTTTTTGCCAGACTTCCTCGGCGTATTGCGCCCAAAATAAGTCACCTATGATTTGTTTTTGTTTTTCCATGCTCAGGGAACACAAATTAACATTTTTAGAAGACGAAATAATTTGTTGGACTTTTTTCTTGCACACATGGGTGTAAATCTCCTCAGGACCCCTCAGCACCTTAAAGGTTAGTCAAAGACCAGTTAAAGACCGATTTTCTTCAAATTCAAGTTAAAGACCGAAACTGTTCAAAGACCATATAAGACCAAAATGGACGGGAATTTGAAGCAAAAAAAGATACAAAAGATACAGAGTGCATAAACTGACATTTCTAACAAATATTCCTTTGAAATGCTAAACTACCCTAATTTTAACAAATAACCCTTGAAATGCTGAAACATCCATTTGAGAAATAGATACTTTAAAATAAACACACACCTATATATAACAAATTCTCTGAAATGCTTAAAACCCCTAACTCTAACAAATAACACTTGAAATGCATGAATGACCATTTGAGAAATTATCCCTAGAAACAAACGAATGAAAGGGGAGTCTCACCTAAGCTGCCGTGCGGTGTGGACGTGCTTGCTCCGGCAGTTTTGGGATAGTTGTCGTTTTCGCCGGCAGGGGATGTGGGTGTCTCTACCCTCCCTGCTGTTCCTGGTGGTGGCGACGTGGCATGTTTGCGATGGGCAGCCCTATTCCAGCTGTCGTGAGGAAAAAATCCATAGGATTGGAGTTTACTGGCCGTGCTGGTTACCCGCTGGTGGACTTGGTCTTGAGTGACATGCTCCAAGTCCCGGTCCAGGACGTATATGGTGTCGAGCTGGTCACTGCTCACCATGTCATCATCAAGTTTGTGGGTGAGGCAGTGTACCGTGATTTTCTTCGGAGGTACGAGGGGCGTAGTTTGCAGCTGCAGGACGGCACTGGGTCTGTGACCATTTCGGACCGTAGTGGTGCTGTGACATATGTCAGTGTCCATGGCACCCCATGAAGTTTCCTGAGCCTCTCCTCCGGCGTTTCTTCTAGAGGTACGGCTGCGTCGTG
This sequence comes from Procambarus clarkii, assembly GCF_040958095.1. NCBI lineage: Eukaryota > Metazoa > Arthropoda > Malacostraca > Decapoda > Cambaridae > Procambarus > Procambarus clarkii. Next base: position 7,354,323 of record NC_091181.1, on the reverse strand, counting down.
AGAGTGCGGTTGAACTCGCTATCGCCTGGCAAGTATTCGGGTGTGAAGACCAACATTCGGACCCTCGGGATGCGACTGAGGTCAGACATTCCGTCCTCTGTCCGGCTGTTAGGGTACTATGTGCGAGTGTTTTATGCTCGACAACCTCGTACTTGTTTCCAATGTGGCTTGTTGGGCATCAGGCTGCCGGGTGTACTGTTGATCAGGTCGCTCCCATGAATTTGTTCCGAGAAGAGGATTTCCCGCCACTCCCTCTGGAGAAGGACTCCGGGGGTGAAGAGGTGAGTGTCCCGTTCGCTGCTGAGGATCCCCCGGAGTCGCCCGTTGTTAACTCGATTGTCGCCAGCCCTCCTCTGGCTGTTGCGGTGCCGTCTGATGTTACACCTGCTCCTGTCTCTGGCCCTGCTGCTCCCGTGGGTCTTCCTGGTACTCCCTGTGGAGCGTCGTCATCTGCTTTCTCGTCTTCGGCTGCTGGACCTGGCCCTGCAGCCTCACCTCGGGTCCCCCCTGTGCTGGGTGCTGGGGTGGCTGCGGAGCCTCCTGCTGAGTGTGGTCCGGTTCCCTCTGTGGTAGAGGCTGCTGCCATTCTGCGTCGGGCTTCGGTTCGTCCGGCTAGTGGTGCCCATGTTTCTGGGTTCGCTTCCGGCTCTGACGATATATGGCCGGAGCCCAAGCATTCCAGACATTCGTCTACTTCCTGGGCCGATGTTGGGGACTTCAGTGACTGTGGGTCTTCAAGGGTTGAAGGCGTGGATCTGGATGCGTCGTTGTCTCCGCGGGTGGTGGTGGTGGAGGTTAATGTGCCTGCTGGTGCTGATGCCCGTGTCTTGGGTGTGCCTTCTGTTCCTTCCCCGCCAGGGGGCTCTCCGCAGTGGGGTGTGGTGGCTTCCGCTGCCAGGGATGGTGCGGATGCTGGTGCTGGGCGTGGCCTGGTAGTGACTTTACGAAAGGATGCGCGCCACCCTGGTTCCCTGCATTCGTCTAGTGATCTGCCCGTGGCCGCTGGTGCCCCTGTGGTGGTGCCCTCTGAACGGCTCTCTCCTGTGGAGTTTCGACTTGAGACTCTGGACGTCGTGGTTGCTGAGATCTTGCTGTCTGAACAGCCGGAGAGTTTTCTTGATGGGCGGGTTTCCGGTATATGGAGTAGGGTGGCGGTAACTCGCCTCTGGAGTAAGATTAGGTTATGTTAAGCTAAGTAAAGTTAGTAAGGTTAGCATAAATTAGATTATGTAAGTTAAGTTTTTTTTAGTTTAGCTAGATTAGGTTAGGTTATGTAAGTTAAGTTAAATTTAGTTAAGTTACGTAAGGTTTTGTAAATTAGGTTAGGTAAGTTATGCTAAGTAAGTAAGGTTAGAATAGGTTAGGTTATGTAAGTTAAGTTTAGGTAAATTAGTAAGGTTAGGTTAGGTTAGATTATGTAAGTTAAGCTAGTAAGTTTAGGTTAGGTTATAAATGTTAAGTTAGTAAAGTTAGGTTATTTTAGGTTATGTAAGTTAAATTAGGTGAGGTGAGGTAAGTTATGTTCAGTTAGTAGGGATAGGATAGGTTAAGTTATGTATGTTTAGTTGAGGTAGGTTAGGTTATGTAAGTTAGGTTAGGTTAGGTCAGGTAAGTTACATTAGGATAATTAGGTTAGGTAAGGTAAGTTATGTCAGCTTAGTTATGTAAGTTAGGTCATGTCGTTAAATAAGTTAAGTTATGTAGGGTTAGGTTATGAAATTAGGTTATTTCAGGCTTGGTATGTTATCTCAGATAGGGAGGAATAGGTAAGTTAGACTATGTAAGTTTAGGTTATGTTAGGTTAGGTTAGGTTATGTAAGTTAAGTTAGTAAGGTTAAGTTATGTAAGTTACATTTAGTTTAGTTTAGTTAGGTTATGTAATTTAGGTTAGGTTAGGTAAGTTATGTTAGCTAAGTAAGGTTAGGTATTTATGGGCAAGTTGGGTTGGGTAGATAAGTTTGGATAAGTTAAATTAGGATAGGCTTGTACAGTTAAGTTAGGTTAGGTAGGATTATGCAGTGATGTTCAGAGAACAGTTTTAAGGTAAAGTGGCTAAGAAAATATATTTTTACTGAATAGTTATTAACAGAAGTGTAAGTTTGATATGAAAAGTTGAACTAGTTACATAAGAAGTGGTGTTTTGTGACATTAAATGCTATTTACGAGTTTAACTGTAAATGTCTTAGTGAAAGGTGTTACCACATAAAAGATACCTGTTTTACTTATTTATTGAATGAAGAACAACGTTTGTTACATTTGGGAGTGTTATTTATTGCCTGAAGATGTCTTAGAGAACAACGTTGATGTCTTAGAAAACAACTTTGATAAACGAAGGAGAGTTAGAAAAAAACTTTGATAACGAAGGTGAATTAGATAATAACTTTGCTGACTGAGATTAACTTTAGATGGTTCTGAGAATAACGTTTTGATAGCTGAGAATAACTTTTGAGGACATGCGTCTTTGAGTGTGTTATTGATGTCTTTGGATGTGTTATTGATGTCTTTGGATGTGTTATTGATGTCTTTGGATGTGTTATTGATGTCTTTGGATGTGTTATTGATGTCTTTGGGTGTGTTATTGATGTCTTTGAGTGTGTTATTGATATCTTTGAGTATGCTATTAATGTCTTTGAGTGTGTTATTGATGTCTTTGAGTATGCTATTAATGTCTTTGAGTGTGTTATTGATGTCTTTGAGTGTGTTATTGATATCTTTGAGTATGCTATTAATGTCTTTGAGTGTGTTATTGATGTTTTAGGATGTGTTATTGATGTCTATGGATGTGTTATTGATGTCTTTGGGTGTGTTATTGATGTCTTTGAGTGTGTTATTGATGTCTTTGAGTGTGTTATTGATGTCTTTGAGTGTGTTATTGATGTCTTTGAGTGTGTTATTGATGTCTTTGAGTGTGTTATTGGCATGTTTAAGTCTGTTATTGATGTCTTTGAGTGTGTTATTAATGTTTTTGAGTGTGTTATTTGCGTCTTTGAGTGTGTCCTTGATGTCTCGAAGAGTGTCTTTGACTATTTTTCTTACTCCATGACGTATTCTGTTCGTTACAAATGTGTTTAAAGTAGTTACATTTGACTATTGTTAGTTAAGAAGAAGAATAATTTGAGTTAAAGAAAGTGTTGAAAGAACTTATGCTTGACTATTTTTAGTTGAGAGAAATGCTATTTAAGTTAAGAAACGACAAGAAAACATGATGAATGCGACTATTTTTAGTTGATTTACGAATAATTTAATTAAGAAACGAGAAAAAGAATGTCTTAGTAAATTTGTTTAAGAACAGAATCTGTAAGAAATATTAAGTTGATAAAGAGAATTACATTGATGTAGTTTTGCAAATAAAACTGGGTGACTCACTAAATTTGTGGGGAGAAGTTTAATGCTGTTGATAATATCTGACAAAGAACTAGTTATTGAACAGAAGAAACAATTTGGTTTAAAATAAATAAAGAACATGAAAAGAGGAGAATATGTAAGGGAATGAACAGTGAACATGCAGGGAACATGATAAAGAACACAGAGAACATGTAAGAGAATGCATTGAACACGGTGAACTTGTGCTGAAAATGAACTAGCAGAGGACATGAATAATGGCAAAGAAAATGGAGAAACAGGTGAAAAATATGATTTGAACTAGCAGAGAACATGGGGAATATAATAAACAGTGAATATGTAGAGAATATACAAATACAGTAAGATTATTGAAGTTTTTGATAAGTTGGAAAATGGGCAAGATGAAGGAGGAGTAGGGGGAGAGGGAGGGGAAGATAAGGGCAAAAGAGAGTTGGGGAAGGAATGGGAGGGAAGGTAAGGGGGGGTAAGGTAAAGGGTGTGGGAAGATAAGGGAGGGAAAAGGAAAGGTGTGATATGACCATGAGATTATTATTACTGAGTGAATGACTATTTACATAACTGAGTAAACAAAGGGTATTGAAGAACAGAATATGTTTACTTTGATAAGGTGATAGATTGGAGAACATCTTGATCTGAAATAATTAAGTTTACTGAACTAAGGTGGAGGACTGGAGTTTTAGCTCGGAAACTGCGTTTTCTTTACGTACTCTGCTAGAAATACTCTCCTAGGAACTGATTAAAATTTCAGGGAACTTGTTCAGGTATTAACAAAGATGCGAGAAGGGTTAAAGCAGGGAAAAGGAGCTAAAATTCTGTAACTAAATTATTGTATTTTACTATGTCTGAAATAGAGTGGTGTTAAATTTCAGGGAAATTGATTGGGTATTATCGAAGATAAGAGATGGGGTTAAGGTGGGGACAGGAGCTAGAGTTCGGTAATTGTTTTGATCTATTTGCTATGTCTGAAATACAGCGATTTTAAATTTCATGGGGATTGAGCTGTTACCAAAGAAGTTACGAGGGTAAAGTAGGCTGGGGACGGGAGCTAGAACTGGTTTACTGAATTGATCTGGTTTACTACATTTGAAATATGAACCCTACACTTATAAATGCCGTCTCTGACAAATTTTGGTCTTAATCTGATCTCTGTTAAATTTTTGGTCTCAACTAGACTCGGAAATTATTTTGTTTTATATGGACTCTTGTCATATTTTTGTCCTTAAAATAGTCTATGCAAAATTTCAGCTTCAAAATGGTCTCTATCAAATTCGATCATCAATTGGGCTGTGACAATATTTTGGTCTAAAAATGGCCTCTGAAATTATTTTGGCCCTAATTGGACAGTCATATTTTTGGTCTTTAAATGGACTCTGTCAAATTCCAGTCAATTTTGACTTATATGGTCTTAGAACAATTTTAGTCTTTTACTGAATGTTGAAGAAATTCGGTTTTAAACTGGCCACTGACGAATTTCGGTCTTTCAATGATCTCTGACTCATTTCAGTGTGCAAATGGTCTCTGACTAATTTTGGTCTTCTACTGGACTCTGAATAATTTAGGTCTTTTACTGATGAAACAGATGTAAATGGATATACAAATTAAAAGTTACTGATAAGATGTCTAATTTCCTTAACAAAACTTCTATGATAATATTCTTTGAAAATTGTGTTTTCAAAAATTTTCAGGATTAAACTCTTTAAGAAACTTCTATTATTATGTGAACTCTGAAATATTTTTGTTAAACTAAACTCGGAAAAAAAAAGAATTTCCCTCATCAGAAACCTTTAAGAACGAATGTGTGAATTTTGGCTCGAATTTTCCAATAAGAAACATATAACTACAACTGGGCAACTTATGTCTCGAATTTTCCACGTAAGAAACCTTTAACTCCAAATGGGAAACTTTTGTCTCGAATTTCTCCATAAGAAACGTTATGGTGTGGCATAATCCGTGACAACATTTTTCTAAATTTCTCCCATAAGAAACCTTTAACTCTACAGCGGCAATATTCTAAAAAAAATAAAAATATTGGCGCTATGTTGTCATCCAAACTACTGTCGCTGGGTAGAACGTAAGGCTTTAGCGTAGCTGTGTGTGTGGGTGTTGTAGTGGGCAGTCCCTCTCTCTAGCGGTCGCTATGTAGAGCGTTTGGAATAGGCGTAGCTCTGTGTGGTGTTGTAGTGGGCAGTCCCTCTCTCTAGCGGTCGCTATGTAGAGCGTTTGGCATAGGCGTAGCTCTGTGTGGTGTTGTAGTGTGCAGTCCCTCTCTCTAGCGGTCGCTATGTAGAGCGTTTGACATAGGCGTAGCTCTGTGTGGTGTTGTAGTGTGCAGTCCCTCTCTCTAGCGGTCGCTATGTAGAGCGTTTGACATAGGCGTAGCTCTGTGTGGTGTTGTAGTGTGCAGTCCCTCTCTCTAGCGGTCGCTATGTAGAGCGTTTGGAATAGGCGTAGCTCTGTGGTGTTGTAGTGTGCAGTCCCTCTCTCTAGCGGTCGCTATGTAGAGCGTTTGACATAGGCGTAGCTCTGTGTGGTGTTGTAGTGTGCAGTCCTCTCTCTAGCGGTCGCTATGTAGAGCGTTTGACATAGGCGTAGCTCTGTGTGGTGTTGTAGTGTGCAGTCCCTCTCTCTAGCGGTCGCTATGTAGAGCGTTTGGACATAGGCGTAGCTCTGTGTGGTGTTGTAGTGTGCAGTCCCTCTCTCTAGCGGTCGCTATGTAGAGCGTTTGGCATAGGCGTAGCTCTGTGTGGTGTTGTAGTGTGCAGTCCCTCTCTCTAGCGGTCGCTATGTAGAGCGTTTGGCATAGGCGTAGCTCTGTGTGGTGTTGTAGTGTGCAGTCCCTCTCTCTAGCGGTCGCTATGTAGAGCGTTTGACATAGGCGTAGCTCTGTTGGTGTTGTAGTGTGCAGTCCCTCTCTCTAGCGGTCGCTATGTAGAGCGTAAGGCATGAGGCGAGGCTCTGTGTGGTGTTGTAGTGTGCAGTCCCTCTCTCTAGCGGTCGCTATGTAGAGCGTAAGGCATGGGCGTAGGCTCTGTGTGGTGTTGTAGTGTGCAGTCCCTCTCTCTAGCGGTCGCTATGTAGAGCGTAAGGCATGGGCGTAGGCATCTGTGTGGTTGTAGTGTGCAGTCCTCTCTCTAGCGGTCGCTATGTAGAGCGTAAGGCATGGCGAGGCTCTGTGTGGTGTTGTAGTGTGCAGTCCCTCTCTCTAGCGGTCGCTATGTAGAGCGTTTGAACATAGGCGTAGCTCTGTGTGGTGTTGTAGTGTGCAGTCCCCTCTCTCTAGCGGTCCGCTATGTAGAGCGTAAGGCATGGGCGAGGCTCTGTGTGGTGTTGTAGTGTGCAGTCCCTCTCTCTAGCGGTCGCTAGTAGAGCGTTTGACATAGGCGTAGCTCTGTGTGGTGTTGTATTGTGCAGTCCCTCTCTCTAGCGGTCGCTATGTAGAGCGTAAGGCATAGGCGAGGCTCTGTGTGGTGTTGTAGTGTGCAGTCCTCTCTCTAGCGGTCGCTATGTAGAGCGTTTGGCATAGGCGAAGCTCTGTGTGGTGTTGTATTGTGCAGTCCCTCTCTCTAGCGGTCGCTATGTAGAGCGTAAGGCATGGGCGAGGCTCTGTGTGGTGTTGTAGTGTGCAGTCCCTCTCTCTAGCGGTCGCTATGTAGAGCGTTTGACATAGGCGTAGCTCTGTGTGGTGTTGTAGTGTGCAGTCCCTCTCTCTAGCGGTCGCTATGTAGAGCGTTATGGACATAGGCGTAGGCTCTGTGTGGTGTTGTAGTGTGCAGTCCCTCTCTCTAGCGGTCGCTATGTAGAGCGTTATGACATAGGCGTAGGCTCTGTGTGGTGTTGTAGTGTGCAGTCCCTCTCTCTAGCGGTCGCTATGTAGAGCGTTAAGGCATAGGCGAGGCTCTGTGTGGTGTTGTAGTGTGCAGTCCCTCTCTCTAGCGGTCGCTATGTAGAGCGTTTGGCATAGGCGTAGCTCTGTGTGGTGTTGTATTGTGCAGTCCCTCTCTCTAGCGGTCGCTATGTAGAGCGTAAGGCATGGGCGAGGCTCTGTGTGGTGTTGTAGTGTGCAGTCCCTCTCTCTAGCGGTCGCTATGTAGAGCGTTTGACATAGGCGTAGCTCTGTGTGGTGTTGTATTGTGCAGTCCCTCTCTCTAGCGGTCGCTATGTAGAGCGTAAGGCATAGGCGAGGCTCTGTGTGGTGTTGTAGTGTGCAGTCCCTCTCTCTAGCGGTCGCTATGTAGAGCGTTAATGACATAGGCGAGGCTCTGTGTGGTGTTGTAGTGTGCAGTCCCTCTCTCTAGCGGTCGCTATGTAGAGCGTTTGGACATAGGCGTAGCTCTGTGTGGTGTTGTAGTGTGCAGTCCCTCTCTCTAGCGGTCGCTATGTAGAGCGTTTGGCATAGGCGTAGCTCTGTGTGGTGTTGTAGTGTGCAGTCCCTCTCTCTAGCGGTCGCTATGTAGAGCGTTTGACATAGGCGTAGCTCTGTTGTGGTGTTGTAGTGTGCAGTCCCTCTCTCTAGCGGTTCGCTATGTAGAGCGTTTGACATAGGCGTAGCTCTGTGTGGTGTTGTAGTGTGCAGTCCTCTCTCTAGCGGTCGCTATTAGAGCGTTTGACATAGGCGTAGCTCTGTGTGGTGTTGTAGTGTGCAGTCCCTCTCTCTAGCGGTCGCTATGTAGAGCGTTTTGACATAGGCGTAGCTCTGTGTGGTGTTGTTAGTGTGCACGTCCCTCTCTCTAGCGGTCGCTATGTAGAGCGTTTAGGAAATAGGCGTAGCTCTGTGTGGTGTTGTAGTGTGCAGTCCCCTCTCTCTAGCGGTCGCTATGTAGAGCGGTTTGTACATAGGCGTAGCTCTGTGTGGTGTTGTATGTGCAGTCCCTCTCTCTAGCGGTCGCTATGTAGCGCGTAAGGCATGGGCGAGGCTCCTGTGTGGTGTTGTAGTGTGCAGTCCCTCTCTCTAGCGGTCGCTATGTAGAGCGTTTGACATAGGCGTAGCTCTGTGTGGTGTTGTAGTTGGCAGTCCCTCTCTCTAGCGGTCGCTATGTAGAGCGTTAATGGCATGGGCGAGGCTCTGTGTGGTGTTGTAGTGTGCAGTCCCTCTCTCTAGCGGTCGCTATGTAGAGCGTTGGACATAGGCGTAGCTCTGTGTGGTGTTGTAGTGTGCAGTCCCTCTCTCTAGCGGTCGCTATGTAGAGCGTTGAGCATAGGCGTAGGCTCTGTGTGGTGTTGTAGTGTGCAGTCCCTCTCTCTAGCGGTCGCTATGTAGAGCGTTTGGCATAGGCGTAGCTCTGTGTGGTGTTGTAGTGTGCAGTCCCTCTCTCTAGCGGTCGCTATGTAGAGCGTTAGGCATAGGCGTAGCTCTGTGTGGTGTTGTAGTGTGCAGTCCCTCTCTCTAGCGGTCGCTATGTAGAGCGTTTGACATAGGCGTAGCTCTGTGTGGTGTTGTAGTGTGCAGTCCCTCTCTCTAGCGGTCGCTATGTAGAGCGTTTGACATAGGCGTAGCTCTGTGTGGTGTTGTAGTGTGCAGTCCCTCTCTCTAGCGGTCGCTATGTAGAGCGTAGGCATAGGCGTAGGCTCTGTGTGGTGTTGTAGTGTGCAGTCCCTCTCTCTAGCGGTCGCTATGTAGAGCGTTTGACATAGGCGTAGCTCTGTGTGGTGTTGTAGTGTGCAGTCCCTCTCTCTAGCGGTCGCTATGTAGAGCGTTTAGGCATAGGCGTAGCTCTGTGTGGTGTTGTAGTGTGCAGTCCCTCTCTCTAGCGGTCGCTATGTAGAGCGTTTGACATAGGCGTAGCTCTGTGTGGTGTTGTAGTGTGCAGTCCCTCTCTCTAGCGGTCGCTATGTAGAGCGTTTGGACATAGGCGTAGCTCTGTGTGGTGTTGTAGTGTGCAGTCCCTCTCTCTAGCGGTCGCTATGTAGAGCGTTTGACATAGGCGTAGCTCTGTGTGGTGTTGTAGTGTGCAGTCCCTCTCTCTAGCGGTCGCTATGTAGAGCGTTTGACATAGGCGTAGCTCTGTGTGGTGTTGTAGTGTGCAGTCCCTCTCTCTAGCGGTCGCTATGTAGAGCGTAGGCATGGGCGAGGCTCTGTGTGGTGTTGTAGTGTGCAGTCCCTCTCTCTAGCGGTCGCTATGTAGAGCGTTATGACATAGGGCGTAGCTCTGTGTGGTGTTGTAGTGTGCAGTCCCTCTCTCTAGCGGTCGCTATGTAGAGCGTTAGGCATAGGCGTAGCTCTGTGTGGTGTTGTAGTGTGCAGTCCCTCTCTCTAGCGGTCGCTATGTAGAGCGTTTGACATAGGCGTAGCTCTGTGTGGTGTTGTAGTGTGCAGTCCCTCTCTCTAGCGGTCGCTATGTAGAGCGTTAGGCATAGGCGTAGCTCTGTGTGGTGTTGTAGTGTGCAGTCCCTCTCTCTAGCGGTCGCTATGTAGAGCGTTTGACATAGGCGTAGCTCTGTGTGGTGTTGTAGTGTGCAGTCCCTCTCTCTAGCGGTCGCTATGTAGAGCGTTTGACATAGGCGTAGCTCTGTGTGGTGTTGTAGTGTGCAGTCCCTCTCTCTAGCGGTCGCTATGTAGAGCGTAAGGCATAGGCGAGGCTCTGTGTGGTGTTGTAGTGTGCAGTCCCTCTCTCTAGCGGTCGCTATGTAGAGCGTTAGGCATAGGCGTAGCTCTGTGTGGTGTTGTAGTGTGCAGTCCCTCTCTCTAGCGGTCGCTATGTAGAGCGTTTGACATAGGCGTAGCTCTGTGTGGTGTTGTAGTGTGCAGTCCCTCTCTCTAGCGGTCGCTATGTAGAGCGTTTGACATAGGCGTAGCTCTGTGTGGTGTTGTAGTGTGCAGTCCCTCTCTCTAGCGGTCGCTATGTAGAGCGTTAAGGCATAGGCGTAGCTCTGTGTGGTGTTGTAGTGTGCAGGCCCTCTCTCTAGCGGTCGCTATGTAGAGCGTTAGGCATAGGCGTAGCTCTGTGTGGTGTTGTAGTGTGCAGTCCCTCTCTCTAGCGGTCGCTATGTAGAGCGTTTGACATAGGCGTAGCTCTGTGTGGTGTTGTAGTGTGCAGTCCCTCTCTCTAGCGGTCGCTATGTAGAGCGTAAGGCATGGGCGAGGCTCTGTGTGGTGTTGTAGTGTGCAGTCCCTCTCTCTAGCGGTCGCTATGTAGAGCGTTTGACATAGGCGTAGCTCTGTGTGGTGTTGTAGTGTGCAGTCCCTCTCTCTAGCGGTCGCTATGTAGAGCGTTTGACATAGGCGTAGCTCTGTGTGGTGTTGTAGTGTGCAGTCCCTCTCTCTAGCGGTCGCTATGTAGACGGTTGGGAATAGGCGTAGCTTCTGTGTGTTGTTAGTGTGCAGTCCCTCTCTCTAGCGGTCGCTATGTAAGCGTTTGACATAGGCAGTAGCTCTTGTGTGGTGTTGTAGTGTGCAGTCCCTCTCTCTAGCGGTCGCTATGTAGAGCGTTAGGCATAGGCGTAGCTCTGTGTGGTGTTGTAGTGTGCAGTCCCTCTCTCTAGCGGTCGCTATGTAGAGCGTTTGACATAGGCGTAGCTCTGTGTGGTGTTGTAGTGTGCAGTCCCTCTCTCTAGCGGTCGCTATGTAGAGCGTTTAGGCATAGGCGTAGCTCTGTGTGGTGTTGTAGTGTGCAGTCCCTCTCTCAGCGGTCGCTATGTAGAGCGTTAAGCATAGGCGAGGCTCTGTGTGGTGTTGTAGTGTGCAGTCCTCTCTCTCTAGCGGTCGCTATGTAGAGCGTTTGACATAGGCGTAGCTCTGTGTGGTGTTGTAGTGTGCAGTCCCTCTCTCTAGCGGTCGCTATGTAGAGCGTATTGCATAGGCGTAGCTCTGTGTGGTGTTGTAGTGTGCAGTCCCTCTCTCTAGCGGTCGCTATGTAGAGCGTTTGACATAGGCGTAGCTCTGTGTGGTGTTGTAGTGTGCAGTCCCTCTCTCTAGCGGTCGCTATGTAGAGCGTAAGGCATAGGCGAAGCTCTGTGTGGTGTTGTAGTGTGCAGTCCCTCTCTCTAGCGGTCGCTATGTAGAGCGTTTGACATAGGCGTAGCTCTGTGTGGTGTTGTAGTGTGCAGTCCCTCTCTCTAGCGGTCGCTATGTAGAGCGTTAGGCATAGGCGTAGCTCTGTGTGGTGTTGTAGTGTGCAGTCCCTCTCTCTAGCGGTCGCTATGTAGAGCGTTTGACATAGGCGTAGCTCTGTGTGGTGTTGTAGTGTGCAGTCCCTCTCTCTAGCGGTCGCTATGTAGAGCGTTTGGACATAGGCGTAGCTCTGTGTGGTGTTGTAGTGTGCAGTCCCTCTCTCTAGCGGTCGCTATGTAGAGCGTTTGACATAGGCGTAGCTCTGTGTGGTGTTGTAGTGTGCAGTCCCTCTCTCTAGCGGTCGCTATGTAGAGCGTTTGACATAGGCGTAGCTCTGTGTGGTGTTGTAGTGTGCAGTCCCTCTCTCTAGCGGTCGCTATGTAGAGCGTTAGGCATAGGCGTAGCTCTGTGTGGTGTTGTAGTGTGCAGTCCCTCTCTCTAGCGGTCGCTATGTAGAGCGTTTGACATAGGCGTAGCTCTGTGTGGTGTTGTAGTGTGCAGTCCCTCTCTCTAGCGGTCGCTATGTAGAGCGTAAGGCATGGGCGAGGCTCTGTGTGGTGTTGTAGTGTGCAGTCCCTCTCTCTAGCGGTCGCTATGTAGAGCGTTTGACATAGGCGTAGCTCTGTGTGGTGTTGTAGTGTGCAGTCCCTCTCTCTAGCGGTCGCTATGTAGAGCGTTTGGAATAGGCGTAGCTCTGTGTGGTGTTGTAGTGTGCAGTCCCTCTCTCTAGCGGTCGCTATGTAGAGCGTTTGACATAGGCGTAGCTCTGTGTGGTGTTGTAGTGTGCAGTCCCTCTCTCTAGCGGTCGCTATGTAGAGCGTTTGACATAGGCGTAGCTCTGTGTGGTGTTGTAGTGTGCAGTCCCTCTCTCTAGCGGTCGCTATGTAGAGCGTTTGGCATAGGCGTAGCTCTGTGTGGTGTTGTAGTGTGCAGTCCCTCTCTCTAGCGGTCGCTATGTAGAGCGTTAGGCATAGGCGTAGCTCTGTGTGGTGTTGTAGTGTGCAGTCCCTCTCTCTAGCGGTCGCTATGTAGAGCGTTTGGACATAGGCGTAGCTCTGTGTGGTGTTGTAGTGTGCAGTCCCTCTCTCTAGCGGTCGCTATGTAGAGCGTTTGGACATAGGCGTAGCTCTGTGTGGTGTTGTAGTGTGCAGTCCCTCTCTCTAGCGGTCGCTATGTAGAGCGTTTGAGCATAGGCGTAGCTCTGTGTGGTGTTGTAGTGTGCAGTCCCTCTCTCTAGCGGTCGCTATGTAGAGCGTTAGGCATAGGCGTAGCTCTGTGTGGTGTTGTAGTGTGCAGTCCCTCTCTCTAGCGGTCGCTATGTAGAGCGTTTGGACATAGGCGTAGCTCTGTGTGGTGTTGTAGTGTGCAGTCCCTCTCTCTAGCGGTCGCTATGTAGAGCGTTAGGCATAGGCGTAGGCTCTGTGTGGTGTTGTAGTGTGCAGTCCCTCTCTCTAGCGGTCGCTATGTAGAGCGTTTGACATAGGCGTAGCTCTGTGTGGTGTTGTAGTGTGCAGTCCCTCTCTCTAGCGGTCGCTATGTAGAGCGTTAGGACATAGGCGTAGCTCTGTGTGGTGTTGTAGTGTGCAGTCCCTCTCTCTAGCGGTCGCTATGTAGAGCGTTTGGACATAGGCGTAGCTCTGTGTGGTGTTGTAGTGTGCAGTCCCTCTCTCTAGCGGTCGCTATGTAGAGCGTATGGCATAGGCGTGGCTCTGTGTGGTGTTGTAGTGTGCAGTCCCTCTCTCTAGCGGTCGCTATGTAGAGCGTTTGACATAGGCGTAGCTCTGTGTGGTGTTGTAGTGTGCAGTCCCTCTCTCTAGCGGTCGCTATGTAGAGCGTTTGGACATAGGCGTAGCTCTGTGTGGTGTTGTAGTGTGCAGTCCCTCTCTCTAGCGGTCGCTATGTAGAGCGTATGCATAGGGCGTAGGCTCTGTGTGGTGTTGTAGTGTGCAGTCCCTCTCTCTAGCGGTCGCTATGTAGAGCGTTTGACATAGGCGTAGCTCTGTGTGGTGTTGTAGTGTGCAGTCCCTCTCTCTAGCGGTCGCTATGTAGAGCGTTTGGCATAGGCGTAGCTCTGTGTGGTGTTGTAGTGTGCAGTCCCTCTCTCTAGCGGTCGCTATGTAGAGCGTTTGACATAGGCGTAGCTCTGTGTGGTGTTGTAGTGTGCAGTCCCTCTCTCTAGCGGTCGCTATGTAGAGCGTAAGGCATGGGCGAGGCTCTGTGTGGTGTTGTAGTGTGCAGTCCCTCTCTCTAGCGGTCGCTATGTAGAGCGTTTGACATAGGCGTAGCTCTGTGTGGTGTTGTAGTGTGCAGTCCCTCTCTCTAGCGGTCGCTATGTAGAGCGTTTGACATAGGCGTAGCTCTGTGTGGTGTTGTAGTGTGCAGTCCCTCTCTCTAGCGGTCGCTATGTAGAGCGTTTGGCATAGGCGTAGCTCTGTGTGGTGTTGTAGTGTGCAGTCCCTCTCTCTAGCGGTCGCTATGTAGAGCGTTTGGCATAGGCGTAGCTCTGTGTGGTGTTGTAGTGTGCAGTCCCTCTCTCTAGCGGTCGCTATGTAGAGCGTTTGGCATAGGCGTAGCTCTGTGTGGTGTTGTAGTGTGCAGTCCCTCTCTCTAGCGGTCGCTATGTAGAGCGTTTGGAATAGGCGTAGCTCTGTGTGGTGTTGTAGTGTGCAGTCCCTCTCTCTAGCGGTCGCTATGTAGAGCGTTTGACATAGGCGTAGCTCTGTGTGGTGTTGTAGTGTGCAGTCCCTCTCTCTAGCGGTCGCTATGTAGAGCGTAAGGCATAGGCGTAGCTCTGTGTGGTGTTGTAGTGTGCAGTCCCTCTCTCTAGCGGTCGCTATGTAGAGCGTTTGACATAGGCGTAGCTCTGTGTGGTGTTGTAGTGTGCAGTCCCTCTCTCTAGCGGTCGCTATGTAGAGCGTTTGGCATAGGCGAGCTCTGTGTGGTGTTGTAGTGTGCAGTCCCTCTCTCTAGCGGTCGCTATGTAGAGCGTTTGACATAGGCGTAGCTCTGTGTGGTGTTGTAGTGTGCAGTCCCTCTCTCTAGCGGTCGCTATGTAGAGCGTTTGACATAGGCGTAGCTCTGTGTGGTGTTGTAGTGTGCAGTCCCTCTCTCTAGCGGTCGCTATGTAGAGCGTTTGGCATAGGCGTAGCTCTGTGTGGTGTTGTAGTGTGCAGTCCCTCTCTCTAGCGGTCGCTATGTAGAGCGTTTGGCATAGGCGTAGCTCTGTGTGGTGTTGTAGTGTGCAGTCCCTCTCTCTAGCGGTCGCTATGTAGAGCGTTTGGCATAGGCGTAGCTCTGTGTGGTGTTGTAGTGTGCAGTCCCTCTCTCTAGCGGTCGCTATGTAGAGCGTACATAGGCGTAGCTCTGTGTGTGTTGTAGTGTGCAGTCCCTCTCTCTAGCGGTCGCTATGTAGAGCGTAAGGCATGTAGCTCTGTGTGGTGTTGTAGTGTGCAGTCCCTCTCTCTAGCGGTCGCTATGTAGAGCGTTTGACATAGGCGTAGCTCTGTGTGGTGTTGTAGTGTGCAGTCCCTCTCTCTAGCGGTCGCTATGTAGAGCGTAAGGCATGGGAGCTCTGTGTGGTGTTGTAGTGTGCAGTCCCTCTCTCTAGCGGTCGCTATGTAGAGCGTTTGACATAGGCGTAGCTCTGTGTGGTGTTGTAGTGTGCAGTCCCTCTCTCTAGCGGTCGCTATGTAGAGCGTAAGGCATAGGCGTAGCTCTGTGTGGTGTTGTAGTGTGCAGTCCCTCTCTCTAGCGGTCGCTATGTAGAGCGTTTGGCATAGGCGTAGCTCTGTGTGGTGTTGTAGTGTGCAGTCCCTCTCTCTAGCGGTCGCTATGTAGAGCGTTTGGCATAGGCGTAGCTCTGTGTGGTGTTGTAGTGTGCAGTCCCTCTCTCTAGCGGTCGCTATGTAGAGCGTTTGGCATAGGCGTAGCTCTGTGTGGTGTTGTAGTGTGCAGTCCCTCTCTCTAGCGGTCGCTATGTAGAGCGTTTGACATAGGCGTAGCTCTGTGTGGTGTTGTAGTGTGCAGTCCCTCTCTCTAGCGGTCGCTATGTAGAGCGTAAGGCATGGCGTAGCTCTGTGTGGTGTTGTAGTGTGCAGTCCCTCTCTCTAGCGGTCGCTATGTAGAGCGTTTGACATAGGCGTAGCTCTGTGTGGTGTTGTAGTGTGCAGTCCCTCTCTCTAGCGGTCGCTATGTAGAGCGTTTGAATAGGCGTAGCTCTGTGTGGTGTTGTAGTGTGCAGTCCCTCTCTCTAGCGGTCGCTATGTAGAGCGTTTGACATAGGCGTAGCTCGTGTGGTGTTGTAGTGTGCAGTCCCTCTCTCTAGCGGTCGCTATGTAGAGCGTAAGGCATGGCGAGCTCTGTGTGGTGTTGTAGTGTGCAGTCCCTCTCTCTAGCGGTCGCTATGTAGAGCGTTTGACATAGGCGTAGCTCTGTGTGGTGTTGTAGTGTGCAGTCCCTCTCTCTAGCGGTCGCTATGTAGAGCGTTTGGCATAGGCGTAGCTCTGTGTGGTGTTGTAGTGTGCAGTCCCTCTCTCTAGCGGTCGCTATGTAGAGCGTTTGGCATAGGCGTAGCTCTGTGTGGTGTTGTAGTGTGCAGTCCCTCTCTCTAGCGGTCGCTATGTAGAGCGTTTGACATAGGCGTAGCTCTGTGTGGTGTTGTAGTGTGCAGTCCCTCTCTCTAGCGGTCGCTATGTAGAGCGTTTGGAATAGGCGTAGCTCTGTGTGGTGTTGTAGTGTGCAGTCCCTCTCTCTAGCGGTCGCTATGTAGAGCGTTTGACATAGGCGTAGCTCTGTGTGGTGTTGTAGTGTGCATCTCTCTCTAGCGGTCGCTATGTAGAGCGTTTGGTAGGCGTAGCTCTGTGTGGTGTTGTAGTGTGCAGTCTCTCTAGCGGTATATGTAGAGCGTTTGACATAGGCGTAGCTCTGTGTGGTGTTGTAGTGTGCAGTCCCTCTCTCTAGCGGTCGCTATGTAGAGCGTTTGACATAGGCGTAGCTCTGTGTGGTGTTGTAGTGTGCAGTCCCTCTCTCTAGCGGTCGCTATGTAGAGCGTTTGATAGGCGTAGCTCTGTGTGGTGTTGTAGTGTGCAGTCCCTCTCTCTAGCGGTCGCTATGTAGAGCGTACATAGGCGTAGCTCTGTGTGGTGTTGTAGTGTGCAGTCCCTCTCTCTAGCGGTCGCTATGTAGAGCGTTTGACATAGGCGTAGCTCTGTGTGGTGTTGTAGTGTGCAGTCCCTCTCTCTAGCGGTCGCTATGTAGAGCGTTTGACATAGGCGTAGCTCTGTGTGGTGTTGTAGTGTGCAGTCCCTCTCTCTAGCGGTCGCTATGTAGAGCGTTTGGCATAGGCGTAGCTCTGTGTGGTGTTGTAGTGTGCAGTCCCTCTCTCTAGCGGTCGCTATGTAGAGCGTTTGAAGGCGTAGCTCTGTGTGGTGTTGTAGTGTGCAGTCCCTCTCTCTAGCGGTCGCTATGTAGAGCGTTTGGCATAGGCGTAGCTCTGTGTGGTGTTGTAGTGTGCAGTCCCTCTCTCTAGCGGTCGCTATGTAGAGCGTTTGGCATAGGCGTAGCTCTGTGTGGTGTTGTAGTGTGCAGTCCCTCTCTCTAGCGGTCGCTATGTAGAGCGTTTGAATAGGCGTAGCTCTGTGTGGTGTTGTAGTGTGCAGTCCCTCTCTCTAGCGGTCGCTATGTAGAGCGTTTGGCATAGGCGTAGCTCTGTGTGGTGTTGTAGTGTGCAGTCCCTCTCTCTAGCGGTCGCTATGTAGAGCGTTTGGCATAGGCGTAGCTCTGTGTGGTGTTGTAGTGTGCAGTCCCTCTCTCTAGCGGTCGCTATGTAGAGCGTTTGATAGGCGTAGCTCTGTGTGGTGTTGTAGTGTGCAGTCCCTCTCTCTAGCGGTCGCTATGTAGAGCGTTTGGCATAGGCGTAGCTCTGTGTGGTGTTGTAGTGTGCAGTCCCTCTCTCTAGCGGTCGCTATGTAGAGCGTTTGACATAGGCGTAGCTCTGTGTGGTGTTGTAGTGTGCAGTCCCTCTCTCTAGCGGTCGCTATGTAGAGCGTTTGACATAGGCGTAGCTCTGTGTGGTGTTGTAGTGTGCAGTCCCTCTCTCTAGCGGTCGCTATGTAGAGCGTTTGGCATAGGCGTAGCTCTGTGTGGTGTTTGTGTGCAGTCCCTCTCTCTAGCGGTCGCTATGTAGAGCGTTTGGCATAGGCGTAGCTCTGTGTGGTGTTGTAGTGTGCAGTCCCTCTCTCTAGCGGTCGCTATGTAGAGCGTTTGGCATAGGCGTAGCTCTGTGTGGTGTTGTAGTGTGCAGTCCCTCTCTCTAGCGGTCGCTATGTAGAGCGTTTGACATAGGCGTAGCTCTGTGTGGTGTTGTAGTGTGCAGTCCCTCTCTCTAGCGGTCGCTATGTAGAGCGTTTGGCATAGGCGGAGCTCTGTGTGGTGTTGTAGTGTGCAGTCCCTCTCTCTAGCGGTCGCTATGTAGAGCGTTTGACATAGGCGTAGCTCTGTGTGGTGTTGTAGTGTGCAGTCCCTCTCTCTAGCGGTCGCTATGTAGAGCGTAAGGCATAGGCGTAGCTCTGTGTGGTGTTGTAGTGTGCAGTCCCTCTCTCTAGCGGTCGCTATGTAGAGCGTTTGGCATAGGCGTAGCTCTGTGTGGTGTTGTAGTGTGCAGTCCCTCTCTCTAGCGGTCGCTATGTAGAGCGTAAGGCATGGGCGAGGCTCTGTGTGGTGTTGTAGTGTGCAGTCCCTCTCTCTAGCGGTCGCTATGTAGAGCGTTTGGCATAGGCGTAGCTCTGTGTGGTGTTGTAGTGTGCAGTCCCTCTCTCTAGCGGTCGCTATGTAGAGCGTAAGGCATAGGCGTAGCTCTGTGTGGTGTTGTAGTGTGCAGTCCCTCTCTCTAGCGGTCGCTATGTAGAGCGTTTGGCATAGGCGTAGCTCTGTGTGGTGTTGTAGTGTGCAGTCCCTCTCTCTAGCGGTCGCTATGTAGAGCGTTTGGCATAGGCGTAGCTCTGTGTGGTGTTGTAGTGTGCAGTCCCTCTCTCTAGCGGTCGCTATGTAGAGCGTTTGATAGGCGTAGCTCTGTGTGGTGTTGTAGTGTGCAGTCCCTCTCTCTAGCGGTCGCTATGTAGAGCGTTTGACATAGGCGTAGCTCTGTGTGGTGTTGTAGTGTGCAGTCCCTCTCTCTAGCGGTCGCTATGTAGAGCGTTTGACATAGGCGTAGCTCTGTGTGGTGTTGTAGTGTGCAGTCCCTCTCTCTAGCGGTCGCTATGTAGAGCGTTTGACATAGGCGTAGCTCTGTGTGGTGTTGTAGTGTGCAGTCCCTCTCTCTAGCGGTCGCTATGTAGAGCGTTTGGCATAGGCGTAGCTCTGTGTGGTGTTGTAGTGTGCAGTCCCTCTCTCTAGCGGTCGCTATGTAGAGCGTACATAGGCGTAGCTCTGTGTGGTGTTGTAGTGTGCAGTCCCTCTCTCTAGCGGTCGCTATGTAGAGCGTTTGACATAGGCGTAGCTCTGTGTGGTGTTGTAGTGTGCAGTCCCTCTCTCTAGCGGTCGCTATGTAGAGCGTTTGACATAGGCGTAGCTCTGTGTGGTGTTGTAGTGTGCAGTCCCTCTCTCTAGCGGTCGCTATGTAGAGCGTTTGGCATAGGCGTAGCTCTGTGTGGTGTTGTAGTGTGCAGTCCCTCTCTCTAGCGGTCGCTATGTAGAGCGTTTGGCATAGGCGTAGCTCTGTGTGGTGTTGTAGTGTGCAGTCCCTCTCTCTAGCGGTCGCTATGTAGAGCGTTTGGCATAGGCGTAGCTCTGTGTGGTGTTGTAGTGTGCAGTCCCTCTCTCTAGCGGTCGCTATGTAGAGCGTTTGATAGGCGTAGCTCTGTGTGGTGTTGTAGTGTGCAGTCCCTCTCTCTAGCGGTCGCTATGTAGAGCGTTTGACATAGGCGTAGCTCTGTGTGGTGTTGTAGTGTGCAGTCCCTCTCTCTAGCGGTCGCTATGTAGAGCGTTTGGCATAGGCGTAGCTCTGTGTGGTGTTGTAGTGTGCAGTCCCTCTCTCTAGCGGTCGCTATGTAGAGCGTTTGACATAGGCGTAGCTCTGTGTGGTGTTGTAGTGTGCAGTCCCTCTCTCTAGCGGTCGCTATGTAGAGCGTTTGACATAGGCGTAGCTCTGTGTGGTGTTGTAGTGTGCAGTCCCTCTCTCTAGCGGTCGCTATGTAGAGCGTTTGGCATAGGCGTAGCTCTGTGTGGTGTTGTAGTGTGCAGTCCCTCTCTCTAGCGGTCGCTATGTAGAGCGTTTGACATAGGCGTAGCTCTGTGTGGTGTTGTAGTGTGCAGTCCCTCTCTCTAGCGGTCGCTATGTAGAGCGTTTGGCATAGGCGTAGCTCTGTGTGGTGTTGTAGTGTGCAGTCCCTCTCTCTAGCGGTCGCTATGTAGAGCGTTTGGCATAGGCGTAGCTCTGTGTGGTGTTGTAGTGTGCAGTCCCTCTCTCTAGCGGTCGCTATGTAGAGCGTTTGACATAGGCGTAGCTCTGTGTGGTGTTGTAGTGTGCAGTCCCTCTCTCTAGCGGTCGCTATGTAGAGGTTCGATAGGCGTAGCTCTGTGTGGTGTTGTAGTGTGCAGTCCCTCTCTCTAGCGGTCGCTATGTAGAGCGTTTGGCATAGGCGTAGCTCTGTGTGGTGTTGTAGTGTGCAGTCCCTCTCTCTAGCGGTCGCTATGTAGAGCGTTTGGCATGGCGTAGCTCTGTGTGGTGTTGTAGTGTGCAGTCCCTCTCTCTAGCGGTCGCTATGTAGAGCGTTTGACATAGGCGTAGCTCTGTGTGGTGTTGTAGTGTGCAGTCCCTCTCTCTAGCGGTCGCTATGTAGAGCGTAAGGCATAGGCGTAGCTCTGTGTGGTGTTGTAGTGTGCAGTCCCTCTCTCTAGCGGTCGCTATGTAGAGCGTTTGACATAGGCGTAGCTCTGTGTGGTGTTGTAGTGTGCAGTCCCTCTCTCTAGCGGTCGCTATGTAGAGCGTTTGGCATAGGCGTAGCTCTGTGTGGTGTTGTAGTGTGCAGTCCCTCTCTCTAGCGGTCGCTATGTAGAGCGTTTGGCATAGGCGTAGCTCTGTGTGGTGTTGTAGTGTGCAGTCCCTCTCTCTAGCGGTCGCTATGTAGAGCGTTTGGCATAGGCGTAGCTCTGTGTGGTGTTGTAGTGTGCAGTCCCTCTCTCTAGCGGTCGCTATGTAGAGCGTTTGGCATAGGCGTAGCTCTGTGTGGTGTTGTAGTGTGCAGTCCCTCTCTCTAGCGGTCGCTATGTAGAGCGTTTGACATAGGCGTAGCTCTGTGTGGTGTTGTAGTGTGCAGTCCCTCTCTCTAGCGGTCGCTATGTAGAGCGTAATAGGCGTAGCTCTGTGTGGTGTTGTAGTGTGCAGTCCCTCTCTCTAGCGGTCGCTATGTAGAGCGTTTGACATAGGCGTAGCTCTGTGTGGTGTTGTAGTGTGCAGTCCCTCTCTCTAGCGGTCGCTATGTAGAGCGTTTGACATAGGCGTAGCTCTGTGTGGTGTTGTAGTGTGCAGTCCCTCTCTCTAGCGGTCGCTATGTAGAGCGTTTGACATAGGCGTAGCTCTGTGTGGTGTTGTAGTGTGCAGTCCCTCTCTCTAGCGGTCGCTATGTAGAGCGTTTGACATAGGCGTAGCTCTGTGTGGTGTTGTAGTGTGCAGTCCCTCTCTCTAGCGGTCGCTATGTAGAGCGTTTGGCATAGGCGTAGCTCTGTGTGGTGTTGTAGTGTGCAGTCCCTCTCTCTAGCGGTCGCTATGTAGAGCGTTTGGACATAGGCGTAGCTCTGTGTGGTGTTGTAGTGTGCAGTCCCTCTCTCTAGCGGTCGCTATGTAGAGCGTTTGACATAGGCGTAGCTCTGTGTGGTGTTGTAGTGTGCAGTCCCTCTCTCTAGCGGTCGCTATGTAGAGCGTTTGGCATAGGCGTAGCTCTGTGTGGTGTTGTAGTGTGCAGTCCCTCTCTCTAGCGGTCGCTATGTAGAGCGTTTGACATAGGCGTAGCTCTGTGTGGTGTTGTAGTGTGCAGTCCCTCTCTCTAGCGGTCGCTATGTAGAGCGTTTGACATAGGCGTAGCTCTGTGTGGTGTTGTAGTGTGCAGTCCTCTCTCTAGCGGTCGCTATGTAGAGCGTAAGGCATAGGCGTAGCTCTGTGTGGTGTTGTAGTGTGCAGTCCCTCTCTCTAGCGGTCGCTATGTAGAGCGTTTGGCATAGGCGTAGCTCTGTGTGGTGTTGTAGTGTGCAGTCCCTCTCTCTAGCGGTCGCTATGTAGAGCGTTTGGCATAGGCGTAGCTCTGTGTGGTGTTGTAGTGTGCAGTCCCTCTCTCTAGCGGTCGCTATGTAGAGCGTTTGGATAGGCGTAGCTCTGTGTGGTGTTGTAGTGTGCAGTCCCTCTCTCTAGCGGTCGCTATGTAGAGCGTTTGACATAGGCGTAGCTCTGTGTGGTGTTGTAGTGTGCAGTCCCTCTCTCTAGCGGTCGCTATGTAGAGCGTTTGAAGGCATAGGCGTAGCTCTGTGTGGTGTTGTAGTGTGCAGTCCCTCTCTCTAGCGGTCGCTATGTAGAGCGTTTGACATAGGCGTAGCTCTGTGTGGTGTTGTAGTGTGCAGTCCCTCTCTCTAGCGGTCGCTATGTAGAGCGTTTGACATAGGCGTAGCTCTGTGTGGTGTTGTAGTGTGCAGTCCCTCTCTCTAGCGGTCGCTATGTAGAGCGTTTGACATAGGCGTAGCTCTGTGTGGTGTTGTAGTGTGCAGTCCCTCTCTCTAGCGGTCGCTATGTAGAGCGTTTGACATAGGCGTAGCTCTGTGTGGTGTTGTAGTGTGCAGTCCCTCTCTCTAGCGGTCGCTATGTAGAGCGTTTGGCATAGGCGTAGCTCTGTGTGGTGTTGTAGTGTGCAGTCCCTCTCTCTAGCGGTCGCTATGTAGAGCGTTTGATAGGCGTAGCTCTGTGTGGTGTTGTAGTGTGCAGTCCCTCTCTCTAGCGGTCGCTATGTAGAGCGTTTGGCATAGGCGTAGCTCTGTGTGGTGTTGTAGTGTGCAGTCCCTCTCTCTAGCGGTCGCTATGTAGAGCGTACATAGGCGTAGCTCTGTGTGGTGTTGTAGTGTGCAGTCCCTCTCTCTAGCGGTCGCTATGTAGAGCGTTTGGCATAGGCGTAGCTCTGTGTGGTGTTGTAGTGTGCAGTCCCTCTCTCTAGCGGTCGCTATGTAGAGCGTTTGACATAGGCGTAGCTCTGTGTGGTGTTGTAGTGTGCAGTCCCTCTCTCTAGCGGTCGCTATGTAGAGCGTAAGGCATAGGCGAGGCTCTGTGTGGTGTTGTAGTGTGCAGTCCCTCTCTCTAGCGGTCGCTATGTAGAGCGTTTGACATAGGCGTAGCTCTGTGTGGTGTTGTATTGTGCAGTCCCTCTCTCTAGCGGTCGCTATGTAGAGCGTAAGGCATAGGCGAGGCTCTGTGTGGTGTTGTAGTGTGCAGTCCCTCTCTCTAGCGGTCGCTATGTAGAGCGTTTGGCATAGGCGTAGCTCTGTGTGGTGTTGTAGTGTGCAGTCCCTCTCTCTAGCGGTCGCTATGTAGAGCGTTTGGCATAGGCGTAGCTCTGTGTGGTGTTGTAGTGTGCAGTCCCTCTCTCTAGCGGTCGCTATGTAGAGCGTTTGGCATAGGCGTAGCTCTGTGTGGTGTTGTAGTGTGCAGTCCCTCTCTCTAGCGGTCGCTATGTAGAGCGTTTGACATAGGCGTAGCTCTGTGTGGTGTTGTAGTGTGCAGTCCCTCTCTCTAGCGGTCGCTATGTAGAGCGTTTGACATAGGCGTAGCTCTGTGTGGTGTTGTAGTGTGCAGTCCCTCTCTCTAGCGGTCGCTATGTAGAGCGTTTGACATAGGCGTAGCTCTGTGTGGTGTTGTAGTGTGCAGTCCCTCTCTCTAGCGGTCGCTATGTAGAGCGTTTGGAATAGGCGTAGCTCTGTGTGGTGTTGTAGTGTGCAGTCCCTCTCTCTAGCGGTCGCTATGTAGAGCGTTTGACATAGGCGTAGCTCTGTGTGGTGTTGTAGTGTGCAGTCCCTCTCTCTAGCGGTCGCTATGTAGAGCGTTTGGCATAGGCGTAGCTCTGTGTGGTGTTGTAGTGTGCAGTCCCTCTCTCTAGCGGTCGCTATGTAGAGCGTTTGGCATAGGCGTAGCTCTGTGTGGTGTTGTAGTGTGCAGTCCCTCTCTCTAGCGGTCGCTATGTAGAGCGTTTGACATAGGCGTAGCTCTGTGTGGTGTTGTAGTGTGCAGTCCCTCTCTCTAGCGGTCGCTATGTAGAGCGTTTGATAGGCGTAGCTCTGTGTGGTGTTGTAGTGTGCAGTCCCTCTCTCTAGCGGTCGCTATGTAGAGCGTTTGACATAGGCGTAGCTCTGTGTGGTGTTGTAGTGTGCAGTCCCTCTCTCTAGCGGTCGCTATGTAGAGCGTAAGGCATGGCGTAGCTCTGTGTGGTGTTGTAGTGTGCAGTCCCTCTCTCTAGCGGTCGCTATGTAGAGCGTTTGACATAGGCGTAGCTCTGTGTGGTGTTGTAGTGTGCAGTCCCTCTCTCTAGCGGTCGCTATGTAGAGCGTTTGGCATAGGCGTAGCTCTGTGTGGTGTTGTAGTGTGCAGTCCCTCTCTCTAGCGGTCGCTATGTAGAGCGTTTGGCATAGGCGTAGCTCTGTGTGGTGTTGTAGTGTGCAGTCCCTCTCTCTAGCGGTCGCTATGTAGAGCGTTTGATAGGCGTAGCTCTGTGTGGTGTTGTAGTGTGCAGTCCCTCTCTCTAGCGGTCGCTATGTAGAGCGTTTGGCATAGGCGTAGCTCTGTGTGGTGTTGTAGTGTGCAGTCCCTCTCTCTAGCGGTCGCTATGTAGAGCGTTTGGCATAGGCGTAGCTCTGTGTGGTGTTGTAGTGTGCAGTCCCTCTCTCTAGCGGTCGCTATGTAGAGCGTTTGGCATAGGCGTAGCTCTGTGTGGTGTTGTAGTGTGCAGTCCCTCTCTCTAGCGGTCGCTATGTAGAGCGTTTGGCATAGGCGTAGCTCTGTGTGGTGTTGTAGTGTGCAGTCCCTCTCTCTAGCGGTCGCTATGTAGAGCGTTTGGCATAGGCGTAGCTCTGTGTGGTGTTGTAGTGTGCAGTCCCTCTCTCTAGCGGTCGCTATGTAGAGCGT
Organism: Procambarus clarkii; assembly: GCF_040958095.1. Classification (NCBI taxonomy): domain Eukaryota; kingdom Metazoa; phylum Arthropoda; class Malacostraca; order Decapoda; family Cambaridae; genus Procambarus; species Procambarus clarkii. The sequence continues at coordinate 7,329,763 of NC_091181.1, read as the reverse complement.
TTGACATAGGCGTAGCTCTGTGTGGTGTTGTAGTGTGCAGTCCCTCTCTCTAGCGGTCGCTATGTAGAGCGTAAGGCATGGCGTAGCTCTGTGTGGTGTTGTAGTGTGCAGTCCCTCTCTCTAGCGGTCGCTATGTAGAGCGTTTGACATAGGCGTAGCTCTGTGTGGTGTTGTAGTGTGCAGTCCCTCTCTCTAGCGGTCGCTATGTAGAGCGTTTGACATAGGCGTAGCTCTGTGTGGTGTTGTAGTGTGCAGTCCCTCTCTCTAGCGGTCGCTATGTAGAGCGTTTGACATAGGCGTAGCTCTGTGTGGTGTTGTAGTGTGCAGTCCCTCTCTCTAGCGGTCGCTATGTAGAGCGTAGGCATAGGCGTAGCTCTGTGTGGTGTTGTAGTGTGCAGTCCCTCTCTCTAGCGGTCGCTATGTAGAGCGTTTGGATAGGCGTAGCTCTGTGTGGTGTTGTAGTGTGCAGTCCCTCTCTCTAGCGGTCGCTATGTAGAGCGTTTGACATGGCGAGCTCTGTGTGGTGTTGTAGTGTGCAGTCCCTCTCTCTAGCGGTCGCTATGTAGAGCGTTTGACATAGGCGTAGCTCTGTGTGGTGTTGTAGTGTGCAGTCCCTCTCTCTAGCGGTCGCTATGTAGAGCGTTTGACATAGGCGTAGCTCTGTGTGGTGTTGTAGTGTGCAGTCCCTCTCTCTAGCGGTCGCTATGTAGAGCGTTTGGCATAGGCGTAGCTCTGTGTGGTGTTGTAGTGTGCAGTCCCTCTCTCTAGCGGTCGCTATGTAGAGCGTTTGGCATAGGCGTAGCTCTGTGTGGTGTTGTAGTGTGCAGTCCCTCTCTCTAGCGGTCGCTATGTAGAGCGTTTGATAGGCGTAGCTCTGTGTGGTGTTGTAGTGTGCAGTCCCTCTCTCTAGCGGTCGCTATGTAGAGCGTTTGATAGGCGTAGCTCTGTGTGGTGTTGTAGTGTGCAGTCCCTCTCTCTAGCGGTCGCTATGTAGAGCGTTTGACATAGGCGTAGCTCTGTGGTGGTGTTGTAGTGTGCAGTCCCTCTCTCTAGCGGTCGCTATGTAGAGCGTAGGCATGGCGAGGCTCTGTGTGGTGTTGTAGTGTGCAGTCCCTCTCTCTAGCGGTCGCTATGTAGAGCGTTTGAGCATAGGCGTAGCTCTGTGTGGTGTTGTAGTGTGCAGTCCCTCTCTCTAGCGGTCGCTATGTAGAGCGTTTGGAATAGGCGTAGCTCTGTGTGTGTTGTAGTGTGCAGTCCCTCTCTCTAGGCGGTCGCTATGTAGAGCGTTTGACATAGGCGTAGCTCTGTGTGGTGTTGTAGTGTGCAGTCCCTCTCTCTAGCGGTCGCTATGTAGAGCGTTAAGGCAGTGGCGTAGCTCTGTGTGGTGTTGTAGTGTGCAGGCCCTCTCTCTAGCGGTCGCTATGTAGAGCGTTTGGCATAGGCGTAGCTCTGTGTGGTGTTGTAGTGTGCAGTCCCTCTCTCTAGCGGTCGCTATGTAGGAGCGTAAGGCATGGCGAAGGCTCTGTGTGGTGTTGTAGTGTGCAGTCCCTCTCTCTAGCGGTCGCTATGTAGAGCGTTTGACATAGGCGTAGCTCTGTGTGGTGTTGTAGTGTGCAGTCCCTCTCTCTAGCGGTCGCTATGTAGAGCGTTTGACATAGGCGTAGCTCTGTGTGGTGTTGTAGTGGGCAGTCCCTCTCTCTAGCGGTCGCTATGTAGAGCGTTTGGCATAGGCGTAGCTCTGTGTGATGTTGTAGTGTGCAGTCCCTCTCTCTAGCGGTCGCTATGTAGAGCGTTTGACATAGGCGTAGCTCTGTGTGGTGTTGTAGTGTGCAGTCCCTCTCTCTAGCGGTCGCTATGTAGAGCGTTTGGAATAGGCGTAGCTCTGTGTGGTGTTGTAGTGTGCAGTCCCTCTCTCTAGCGGTCGCTATGTAGAGCGTTTGACATAGGCGTAGCTCTGTGTGGTGTTGTAGTGTGCAGTCCCTCTCTCTAGCGGTCGCTATGTAGAGCGTAAGGCATGGGCGAGGCTCTGTGTGGTGTTGTAGTGTGCAGTCCCTCTCTCTAGCGGTCGCTATGTAGAGCGTTTGACATAGGCGTAGCTCTGTGTGGTGTTGTAGTGTGCAGTCCCTCTCTCTAGCGGTCGCTATGTAGAGCGTTTGGCATAGGCGTAGCTCTGTGTGGTGTTGTAGTGTGCAGTCCCTCTCTCTAGCGGTCGCTATGTAGAGCGTTTGACATAGGCGTAGCTCTGTGTGGTGTTGTAGTGTGCAGTCCCTCTCTCTAGCGGTCGCTATGTAGAGCGTTTGAAGCATAGGCGTAGCTCTGTGTGGTGTTGTAGTGTGCAGTCCTCTCTCTAGCGGTCGCTATGTAGAGCGTTTGACATAGGCGTAGCTCTGTGTGGTGTTGTAGTGTGCAGTCCCTCTCTCTAGCGGTCGCTATGTAGAGCGTTTGACATAGGCGTAGCTCTGTGTGGTGTTGTAGTGTGCAGTCCCTCTCTCTAGCGTCGCTATGTAGAGCGTAGGCATGGGCGAGGCTCTGTGTGGTGTTGTATGTGTGCAGTTCCCTCTCTCTAGCGGTCGCTATGTAGAGCGTTAAGGAATAGGGCGTAGGCTCTGTGTGGTGTTGTAGTGTGCAGTCCCTCTCTCTAGCGGTCGCTATGTAGAGCGTAAGGCATGGGCGAAGGCTCTGTGTGGTGTTGTAGTGTGCAGTCCCTCTCTCTAGCGGTCGCTATGTAGAGCGTTTGGACATAGGCGTAGCTCTGTGTGGTGTTTGTAGTGTGCAGTCCCTCTCTCTAGCGGTCGCTATGTAGAGCGTTTGACATAGGCGTAGCTCTGTGTGGTGTTGTAGTGGGCAGTCCCTCTCTCTAGCGGTCGCTATGTAGAGCGTTTGGCATAGGCGTAGCTCTGTGTGGTGTTGTAGTGTGCAGTCCCTCTCTCTAGCGGTCGCTATGTAGAGCGTTTGGAATAGGCGTAGCTCTGTGTGGTGTTGTAGTGTGCAGTCCCTCTCTCTAGCGGTCGCTATGTAGAGCGTTTGACATAGGCGTAGCTCTGTGTGGTGTTGTAGTGTGCAGTCCCTCTCTCTAGCGGTCGCTATGTAGAGCGTAAGGCATGGGCGAGGCTCTGTGTGGTGTTGTAGTGTGCAGTCCCTCTCTCTAGCGGTCGCTATGTAGAGCGTTTGACATAGGCGTAGCTCTGTGTGGTGTTGTAGTGTGCAGTCCCTCTCTCTAGCGGTCGCTATGTAGAGCGTTTGACATAGGCGTAGCTCTGTGTGTGTGTTGTGCAGTCCCTCTCTCTAGCGGTCGCTATGTAGAGCGTTTGGCATAGGCGTAGCTCTGTGTGGTGTTGTAGTGTGCAGTCCCTCTCTCTAGCGGTCGCTATGTAGAGCGTTTGACATAGGCGTAGCTCTGTGTGGTGTTGTAGTGTGCAGTCCCTCTCTCTAGCGGTCGCTATGTAGAGCGTAAGGCATAGGCGTAGCTCTGTGTGGTGTTGTAGTGTGCAGTCCCTCTCTCTAGCGGTCGCTATGTAGAGCGTTTGGCATAGGCGTAGCTCTGTGTGGTGTTGTAGTGTGCAGTCCCTCTCTCTAGCGGTCGCTATGTAGAGCGTTTGCATAGGCGTAGCTCTGTGTGGTGTTGTAGTGTGCAGTCCCTCTCTCTAGCGGTCGCTATGTAGAGCGTTTGACATAGGCGTAGCTCTGTGTGGTGTTGTAGTGTGCAGTCCCTCTCTCTAGCGGTCGCTATGTAGAGCGTTTGACATAGGCGTAGCTCTGTGTGGTGTTGTATTGTGCAGTCCCTCTCTCTAGCGGTCGCTATGTAGAGCGTTTGACATAGCGTAGCTCTGTGTGGTGTTGTAGTGTGCAGTCCCTCTCTCTAGCGGTCGCTATGTAGAGCGTTTGGCATAGGCGTCGCCTCTGTGTGGTGTTGTAGTGTGCAGTCCCTCTCTCTAGCGGTCGCTATGTAGAGCGTTTTGACATAGGCGGTAGCTCTGTGTGGTGTTGTAGTGTGCAGTCCCTCTCTCTAGCGGTCGCTATGTAGAGCGTAAGCATAGGCGAGGCTCTGTGTGGTGTTGTAGTGTGCAGTCCCTCTCTCTAGCGGCTCGCCTATGTAGAGCGTTTGGACATAGGCGTAGCTCTGTGTGGTGTTGTAGTGTGCAGTCCCTCTCTCTAGCGGTCGCTATGTAGAGCGTTAGGACATAGGCGTAGCTCTGTGTGGTGTTGTAGTGTGCAGTCCCTCTCTCTAGCGGTCGCTATGTAGAGCGTTTGACATAGGCGTAGCTCTGTGTGGTGTTGTAGTGTGCAGTCCCTCTCTCTAGCGGTCGCTATGTAGAGCGTTTGGACATAGGCGTAGCTCTGTGTGGTGTTGTAGTGTGCAGTCCCTCTCTCTAGCGGTCGCTATGTAGAGCGTTTGACATAGGCGTAGCTCTGTGTGGTGTTGTAGTGTGCAGTCCCTCTCTCTAGCGGTCGCTATGTAGAGCGTTTGCATAGGCGTAGCTCTGTGTGGTGTTGTAGTGTGCAGTCCCTCTCTCTAGCGGTCGCTATGTAGAGCGTTTGACATAGGCGTAGCTCTGTGTGGTGTTGTAGTGTGCAGTCCCTCTCTCTAGCGGTCGCTATGTAGAGCGTTTGACATAGGCGTAGCTCTGTGTGGTGTTGTAGTGTGCAGTCCCTCTCTCTAGCGGTCGCTATGTAGAGCGTTTGGCATAGGCGTAGCTCTGTGTGGTGTTGTAGTGTGCAGTCCCTCTCTCTAGCGGTCGCTATGTAGAGCGTTTGACATAGGCGTAGCTCTGTGTGGTGTTGTAGTGTGCAGTCCCTCTCTCTAGCGGTCGCTATGTAGAGCGTTTGGCATAGGCGTAGCTCTGTGTGGTGTTGTAGTGTGCAGTCCCTCTCTCTAGCGGTCGCTATGTAGAGCGTTTGGCATAGGCGTAGCTCTGTGTGGTGTTGTAGTGTGCAGTCCCTCTCTCTAGCGGTCGCTATGTAGAGCGTTTGACATAGGCGTAGCTCTGTGTGGTGTTGTAGTGTGCAGTCCCTCTCTCTAGCGGTCGCTATGTAGAGCGTTTGGCATAGGCGTAGCTCTGTGTGGTGTTGTAGTGTGCAGTCCCTCTCTCTAGCGGTCGCTATGTAGAGCGTTTGACATAGGCGTAGCTCTGTGTGGTGTTGTAGTGTGCAGTCCCTCTCTCTAGCGGTCGCTATGTAGAGCGTTTGGCATAGGCGTAAGCTTCTGTGTCGTGTTGTAGTGTGCAGTCCCTCTCTCTAGCGGTCGCTATGTAGAGCGTTCTAGTTCATAGGCTAGGCTCTGTGTGTGTGTTGGTAGTGTGCAGTCCCTCTTCCTCTAGCGGTCGCTATGTAGAGCGTTTGACATAGGGCGTTAGCCTCTGTGTGGTGTTGTAGTGTGCAGTCCCTCTCTCTAGCGGTCGCTATGTATAGCGTTTAGGGTCATAGGCGTAGGCTCTGTGTGTGGTGTTGTAGTGTGCAGTCCCTCTCTCTAGCGGTCGCTATGTAGAGCGTTTGACATAGGCGTTAGCTCTGTGTGTGTTTGTAGTGTGCAGTCCTCTCTCTAGCGGTCGCTATGTATAGCGTTTGACATTAGGCGTAGCTCTGTGGTGGTGGTTGTAGTGGCAGTCCCTCTCTCTAGCGGTCCGCTATGTAGAGCGTTTGACATAGGCGTAGCTCTGTGTGGTGTTGTAGTGTGCAGTCCTCTCTCTAGCGGTCGCTATGTAGAGCGTTTGGACATAGGCGTAGCTCTGTGTGGTGTTGTAGTGTGCAGTCCCTCTCTCTAGCGGTCGCTATGTAGAGCGTTAGACATAGGCGATGCTCTGTAGTGGTGTTGTAGTGTGCAGTCCCTCTCTCTAGAGGTCGCTATGTAGAAGCGTTTGCATAGGCGTAGCTCTGTGTGGTGTTTGTAGTGTGCAGTCTCCTCTCTCTAGCAGGGTAGAGTCGCTATGGAGAGCGTTTACGGCATAGGCGTAGGCTCTGTGTGGTGGTGTAGTGTGCAGTCCCGCTCTCCTAGCCGGTCGCTATGTAGAGCGTTATGACATAGGCGTAGCTCTGTGTGGTGTTGTAGTGGTGCAGTCCCTCTCTCTAGCGGGTCGCTATGTAGAGCGTTTGGGCATAGGACGTAGCTCTGTGTGGTTGTTGTAGTGGTGCAGTCCCCTCGATCTAAGCGGTCGCTATGTAGAGCGTAGTGACATAGTGGCGTAGCTCTGTGTGGTGTTGTAGGTGTGCAAGTCCCTCTCTCTAGTGGTCACTATGTAGAGCGTTAGGACATAGGGCGTAGGCTCTGTGTGGTGTTGTAGTGTGCAGTCCCCTCTCTCTAGGGTCGCTATGTAGAGCGTAGACATAGGGCGATAGCTCTGTGTGGTGTTGTAGTGTGCCAGTCCCTCTTCTCTAGCGGGTCGCTATGTAGAGCGTTGGACATAGGCGTAGCTCTGTGTGGTGTTGTAGTGTGCAGTCCCTCTCTCTAGCGGTCGCTATGTAGAGCGTTAGGCATAGGCGTAGCTCTGTGTGGTGTTGTAGTGTGCAGTCCCTCTCTCTAGCGGTCGCTATGTAGAGCGTTTGACATAGGCGTAGCTCTGTGTGGTGTTGTAGTGTGCAGTCCCTCTCTCTAGCGGTCGCTATGTAGAGCGTTTGACATAGGCGTAGCTCTGTGTGGTGTTGTAGTGTGCAGTCCCTCTCTCTAGCGGTCGCTATGTAGAGCGTAAGGCATGGGCGAGGCTCTGTGTGGTGTTGTAGTGTGCAGTCCCTCTCTCTAGCGGTCGCTATGTAGAGCGTTTGGAATAGGCGTAGCTCTGTGTGGTGTTGTAGTGTGCAGTCCCTCTCTCTAGCGGTCGCTATGTAGAGCGTTTGGACATAGGCGTAGCTCTGTGTGGTGTTGTAGTGTGCAGTCCCTCTCTCTAGCGGTCGCTATGTAGAGCGTTTGAGCATAGGGCGTAGCTCTGTGTGGTGTTGTAGTGTGCAGTCCCTCTCTCTAGCGGTCGCTAATGTAGAGCGTTTGGCATAGGCGTAGCTCTGTGTGGTGTTGTAGTGTGCAGTCCCTCTCTCTAGCGGTCGCTAGGTAGAGCGTTTGGCATAGGCGTAGCTCTGTGTGGTGTTGTAGTGTGCAGTCCCTCTCTCTAGCGGTCGCTATGTAGAGCGTTTGGAATAGGCGTAGCTCTGTGTGGTGTTGTAGTGTGCAGTCCCTCTCTCTAGCGGTCGCTATGTAGAGCGTTTGGAATAGGCGTAGCTCTGTGTGGTGTTGTAGTGTGCAGTCCCTCTCTCTAGCGGTCGCTATGTAGAGCGTTTGACATAGGCGTAGCTCTGTGTGGTGTTGTAGTGTGCAGTCCCTCTCTCTAGCGGTCCGCTATGTAGAGCGTTAATGGATAGGGCGTAGGCTCTGTGTGGTGTTGTAGTGTGCAGTCCCTCTCTCTAGCGGTCGCTATGTAGAGCGTTTGACATAGGCGTAGCTCTGTGTGGTGTTGTAGTGTGCAGTCCCTCTCTCTAGCGGTCGCTATGTAGAGCGTTTGGCATAGGCGTAGCTCTGTGTGGTGTTGTAGTGTGCAGTCCCTCTCTCTAGCGGTCGCTATGTAGAGCGTTTGGAATAGGCATAGCTCTGTGTGGTGTTGTAGTGTGCAGTCCCTCTCTCTAGTGGTCGCTATGTAGAGCGTAAGGCATGGGCGAGGCTCTGTGTGGTGTTGTAGTGTGCAGTCCCTCTCTCTAGCGGTCGCTATGTAGAGCGTTTGACATAGGCGTAGCTCTGTGTGGTGTTGTAGTGTGCAGTCCCTCTCTCTAGCGGTCGCTATGTAGAGCGTAAGGCATGGGCGAGGCTCAGTGTGGTGTTGTAGTGTGCAGTCCCTCTCTCTAGCGGTCGCTATTTAGAGCGTTTGACATAGGCGTAGCTCTGTGTGGTGTTGTAGTGTGCAGTCCCTCTCTCTAGCGGTCGCTATGTAGAGCGTTTGGAATAGGCGTAGCTCTGTGTGGTGTTGTAGTGTGCAGTCCCTCTCTCTAGCGGTCGCTATGTAGAGCGTTTGGAATAGGCGTAGCTCTGTGTGGTGTTGTAGTGTGCAGTCCCTCTCTCTAGCGGCCGCTATGTAGAGCGTTTGGCATAGGCGTAGCTCTGTGTGGTGTTGTAGTGTGCAGTCCCTCTCTCTAGCGGTCACTATGTAGAGTGTTTGGCATAGGCGTAGCTCTGTGTGGTGTTGTAGTGTGCAGTCCCTCTCTCTAGCGGTCGCTATGTAGAGCATAAGGCATGGGCGAGGCTCTGTGTGGTGTTGTAGTGTGCAGTCCCTCTCTCTAGCGGTCGCTATGTAGAGCGTAAGGCATGGGCGAGGCTCTGTGTGGTGTTGTAGTGTGCAGTCCCTCTCTCTAGCGGTCGCTATGTAGAGCGTAAGGCATGGGCGAGGCTGTGTGGTGTTGTAGTGTGCAGTCCCTCTCTCTAGCGGTCGCTATGTAGAGCGTTTGGCATAGGCGTAGCTCTGTGTGGTGTTGTAGTGTGCAGTCCCTCTCTCTAGCGGTCGCTATGTAGAGCGTATGGCATGGGCGAGGCTCTGTGTGGTGTTGTAGTGTGCAGTCCCTCTCTCTAGCGGTCGCTATGTAGAGCGTTTGGAATAGGCGTAGCTCTGTATGGTGTTGTAGTGTGCAGTCCCTCTCTCTAGCGGTCGCTATGTAGAGCGTTTGGCATAGGCGTAGCTCTGTGTGGTGTTGTAGTGTGCAGTCCCTCTCTCAAGCGGTCGCTATGTAGAGCGTAAGGCATGGGCGAGGCTCTGTGTGGTGTTGTAGTGTGCAGTCCCTCTCTCTAGCGGTCGCTATGTAGAGCGTTTGGCATAGGCGTAGCTCTGTGTGGTGTTGTAGTGTGCAGTCCCTCTCTCTAGCGGTCGCTATGTAGAGCGTAAGGCATGGGCGAGGCTCTGTGTGGTGTTGTAGTGTGCAGTCCCTCTCTCTAGCGGTCGCTATGTAGAGCGTTTGGCATAGGCGTAGCTCTGTGTGGTGTTGTAGTGTGCAGTCCCTCTCTCTAGCGGTCGCTATGTAGAGCGTAAGGCATGGGCGAGGCTCTGTGTGGTGTTGTAGTGTGCAGTCCCTCTCTCTAGCGGTCGCTATGTAGAGCGTTTGACATAGGCGTAGCTCTGTGTGGTGTTGTAGTGTGCAGTCCCTCTCTCTAGCGGTCGCTATGTAGAGCGTTTGACATAGGCGTTGCTCTGTGTGGTGTTGTAGTGTGCAGTCCCTCTCTCTAGCGGTCGCTATGTAGAGCGTTTGGCATAGGCGTAGCTCTGTGTGGTGTTGTAGTGTGCAGTCCCTCTCTCTAGCGGTCGCTATGTAGAGCGTAAGGCATGGGCGAGGCTCTGTGTGGTGTTGTAGTGTGCAGTCCCTCTCTCTAGCGGTCGCTATGTAGAGCGTTTGACATAGGCGTAGCTCTGTGTGGTGTTGTAGTGTGCAGTCCCTCTAGCGGTCGCTATGTAGAGCGTTTGGAATAGGCGTAGCTCTGTGTGGTGTTGTAGTTGATGGGGTGTACTGTAGAATGGTCACGGCACCCTCATACACTGGAGGAAGTCCTGGTGATGGTCACGACAGCCTCAGACACTGGTCCTGGTGATGGTCACGACACCCTCAGACACTGGTCCTGGTGATGGTCATGGCAGCCTCAGACACTGGTCCTGGTGATGGTCACGACACCCTCAGACACTGGTCTTGGTGATGGTCATGGCAGCCTCAGACACTGGTCCTGGTGATGGTCACGACAGCCTCAGACACTGGTCCTGGTGATGGTCATGGCAGCCTCAGACACTGGTCTTGGTGATGGTCACGACAGCCTCAGATATGGATGAAGAGGAGGAGTTACTCGGCCTGGTGCACGTCTGCAGGATCAGCAACAACTGCAGCCAACATCGACAATAGGTTTGCTCACCAAGTTGTGCTTGCGCGGGTGAAGCTCTGGACCTAAATTCACGGAGCTCCATGTATTTCTTCGTAAGTAGGTTTGCTACGAAGGTTCCTAAGTGCCGGTTAAGAATGCGCCAAAGAGCGATTCAGAGAAGTAAACTTACGAAGATTTTTAAGTAGTTCACTTAGGTCTCGCTAGATGTCACGAGGCTTTTAGTTTGGCCAATCAGAGAGAAGGTAACATTTTTCATCTTACAGCTGTAGCCAATCATGACGCCGCCATATCGGAGCTAATCCGTGATGCACATGTGACATATTTACGTCGAATTTTCTTGTAAAATTAGTATATTTCGAAATAAAACAATGTTTTTTCAACTTATACAGTCAGCATCGACATTGTAGTATACAAATATGCTACATTTTTTTTATCCACGTAATTCTAAGAGATAATGTATAGCTCCCCTTGTCATTCCCAAGACTCGAGAAGCGATGGTATCTATTTACGTATATATTTAAAAAAATTTACCCAAGGGCCACTAACTATCTAGTGGCCTCACCGAGGACAAAAAGCCGGGGGCTTGTTAAGTCCCGCCAATTGTCCTAATGATATTTTCTAGCTGGATTTTGGCAGGTATGGCTTCAGCGGGTAGGTGGTTCCATGGGTTTTAACCGTCTGGGTAAAAAAACATCTGTTTTCAGTCTTACTTGAGAGGACATACTCTCCACACTATATGTGTGATTGCCCTGTTATCAGTGACTTCACACCAAATGGTATGAGGCACTTTGAGTTCTGTAATTACTTCATACACTCAGGAATATTGGAAAATATTCTTGTGCTGTACCCAGATTTTGCCAGTGGAAGGGGGGAAGGGGCTAATAGATCAGCCTTACATATTTTGTTCTCTCCTGATTCCATGTAAGATTGGTCGTCCTGTGAGGTAGGGATGTTGGATGAGCTTGTAGCTGGTTTTTTATCTAGACTATATATTTATTATTATTATTTATTATTTACTAGCAGTACCCGGCCACGCGTTGCTGCGGCTCAGCAACGCATGTGCGTTACTGAGCCACAACAACCTTCCCTGTCTCCTAGTCCTCCCCCTCACCCGTATCTTCGGCCTTCCAACCATTCTCCAGTCCACCGTCCCCTCGTTCTCCTCGCTATTCCCCATTCCATCATTCCCTCTTCCTTCCCACCATGCCCCACTCCCCTATCCCTTTGTCCTCCCCACCATTCTTCATCCCCCCATCCCCTCGTCCCAACCATCCTAAACTCCCCCGTCCCCTCATCCTTCCCCGCCATTACCCCCTCCCTTGTCCCCTCGTCCTCCCCACCATCTCTCACTCCCTCGTCCGATGCCTTCCCAAATGGTCTGATGTTCCTATCGGAAAATTGGGAACATCAAGTGATCTGATGTTCCCATCACTGAAATATAAAAAAACAGTTAAAAAAATAAATAAAAATATGAAAAAATAAAAAAATTAACAATACTCACGAAATAAACGATATGGTGAACAACACAGGTCAATTCCAATGCAATTCACACAAAATAATTAAATCAAAATCGGCCAATAATTAGCCAGATACCCACACCCACGTACAGACTGGCGAAGCGACTCAACGGCCTGCTGACTCCTTATGTCCCTTGCGCCTTCAGCCTGAAGTCTCCAAACGAATTTGTTGACTTACTGCGGGGCACACGGGCCACAG
>NC_091181.1:7248218-7313218 GCF_040958095.1 Procambarus clarkii | reverse complement strand
AGGTGGCCGGGTACAGCAGTTGTGAGTAGTGGGGAGAAGGTGGCCGGGTACAGCAGTTGTGACTAGTGGGGAGAAGGTGGCCGGGTACAGCAGTTGTGAGTAGTGGGGAGAAGGTGGCCGGGTACAGCAGTTGAGGGTGGTGGGGAGAAGGTGGCCGGGTACAGCAGTTGTGAGTAGTGGGGAGAAGGTGGCCGGGTACAGCAGTTGTGAGTAGTGGGGAGAAGGTGGCCGGGTACAGCAGTTGAGGGTGATGGGGAGAAGGTGGCCGGGTACAGCAGTTGTGAGTAGTGGGGAGAAGGTGGCCGGGTACAGCAGTTGAGGGTGATGGGGAGAAGGTGGCCGGGTACAGCAGTTGAGGGTGGTGGGGAGAAGGTGGCCGGGTACAGCAGTTGTGAGTAGTGGGAGAAGGTCGCCGGGTACAGCAGTTGAGGGTGATGGGGAGAAGGTTGCCGGGTACAGCAGTTGAGGGTAGCAAGGAGAAGGTTGCCGGGTACAGCAGTTGAGGGTGATGGGGAGAAGGTGGCCGGGTACAGCAGTTGAGGGTGATGGGGAGAAGGTCGCTGGGTACAGCAGTTGAGGGTAGCAAGGAGAAGGTCGCTGGGTACAGCAGTTGAGGGTAGCAAGGAGAAGGTCGCTGGGTACAGCAGTTGAGGGTAGCAAGGAGAAGGTTGCCGGGTACAGCAGTTGAGGGTGATGGGGAGAAGGTCGCTGGGTACAGCAGTTGAGGGTAGCAAGGAGAAGGTTGCCGGGTACAGCAGTTGAGGGTAGCAAGGAGAAGGTCGCTGGGTACAGCAGTTGAGGGTAGCAAGGAGAAGGTCGCTGGGTACAGCAGTTGAGGGTAGCAAAGAGAAGGTTGCCGGGTACAGCAGTTGAGAGTGGTGGGGAGAAGGTGGCCGGGTACAGCAGTTGAGAGTGGTGGGGAGAAGGTGGCCGGGTACAGCAGTTGAGGGTGGTGGGGAGAAGGTCACCGGGTACAGCAGTTGAGGGTAGGAGGGAGAAGGTTGCCGGGTACAGCAGTTGAGGGTAGCAGGGAGAAGGTTGCCAGGTACAGCAGTTGAGGGTGGTGGGGAGAAGGTTGCCGGGTACAGCAGTTGAGGGTGGTGGGGAGATGGTTGCCGGGTACAGCAGTTGAGGGTAGGAGGGAGAAGGTTGCCGGGTACAGCAGTTGAGGGTAGCAGGGAGAAGGTTGCCGGGTACAGCAGTAGTCAGTAGCTCGTTAACAGTGCCTGTAATGGTGTAGAAGACATCAACGTCATCCGGGTAAGAGATGATATCGTTGCCCGCTATTTTGTTGGCGAGGGGGAGAAGTACAGGAATCAGATTATCGTAGCGACCAAAATAGTCTGATAAAATTAGATCTGGTTAGCCAATTTTCAAAGAACATCTACTCCACTCGCCGGGCCGAAAAGGTTATACACAAATCAATTGATATAATTGCAAGCATCTCAAGGGTTGTGGGTGTTATTTATGCTCTCTTCCGACAGAGACTGCGTGATGGAGAATGTGTTTGGAGAGAATGTGGTGGTGGTAGCTGACCGGGCCATGATCGTCTGGCTATGGATGAAGGGTATGCCAGCCAGAGAAATTGCTTTCTCTACTGGAGTCAGTCTGTCGACAGTCTACAGATGGATCCGGCGGTGGGAGGAGAAACGCACTATATACGCAAGACCGTACCGCAGAAGACCCCAGTTCTCCCTGGCAGATCAAGTCACACGACCCAACTACCTCTTCTCCCCGCCTCACTCCACGATAGTAAACTACTTTCACTATCTTCATATTCTCCACAATCTTTATATGAGAACTTCATACAAGACTAGTGACAGCTTATTTTAAAATACGAAACATTAAAAACAAAAACAAAAACTTTATATGATTAATTTAATGCTCTTTTATAATTACACTTGAAGTAAATTATAATAAATGTTTTCTTTACATCCTAACTGATCACGTAAGATAAAGTGGAGATATAACGTTTACCTGACATTAAGTCAACGATCTGTCATCAAAATTCATCTGTAAAACCTGTCTTACAATATTCAAAAAAAGAACAACCATTCCTACCATGATCCATTCTCTTGGAGCAGTTACACAATCACCTTGTGTGATTGTGTAACTTGACTCACAAATAATAACGGTCAATAATTTTCTCGAAAGGTTTGTTATTTAAAATTCAACTAATTGTTAACGGAAATATAAATTAAAAACTGTTATTTTATTAACACATTTAGGTATATCTGCATATATTCTGCGGCCCTACACTATATGAAGGGTAGTACAGTGTCAAAAAACTAGCTACGTGATGCTAAAAATCCCTATCACAACAGGCAGGTTAGTCATACAAAGCCATGTGATAAGCCTGCACTGGCAAACTCTGGGTGCATTATGAGGATATCTTCAAGAAGACGGGAGTGAATTGCAAAGCTAAAGTGAAAGTAATTGCAAAGCTCCAGGTACCTCATGCCAACGGGTCTGAATGGTATGATAATTGGACATTTGGTGATGTAGTGGGGGAGATCATGCCCCAGTTCCAGCTCAAATAGTATGCACCTGGAGTGCTCAGGATTGGGAGACCCGTCACCTGTAGCCACCTGCCACAGGTAACGGTAACCCAACCTGATCCTGGCAACCACTGTGTCGCACAGTCTGTTTGACGTTTTGTGCTGCCCATAAACATAGGTTTCAGATCTGAACAAATCGTAGCTTTTCATACTTGTCCTTCCAGGTCGTTGGGAGTCAGTTATTTCTCTCTAATTAGACATTGAGTGTTTGGAACAATATAGTTTTGACAGCAGAGATGGGGATACCTAGATGTAATTCAACTTCATCTTTGTTACACGCTAATTTGGCTGCATTGTTTGTCTCATTATGATGGGATATATTTATGTTTGATGGTATCCAGACGAAGGAGATTTGAACCCTTTTACACTGTGCAACGATTAGGTCGTTTATAATTGATAGTATAAGGTTAAAACAACTGAGCTTATGGGAAAATTTTACATGAGGAAATATTAATAAGTACAGGTGACCATTATTTTATTAAACGGTTTAAATTATACTTACGTCAGTGATATAATGGAGAAACTTACTACAAGGTCGTAGTGCTTCAGTGAAGGTGAATGACAGACCCAGTTTATGTATAGTGAATAAAAAAACAAATTTTCGGATGTAACCTACTTCCTTTCTCGAAGTGTTGTATACGATGTTCTCAAGGTGCTGTATACAGTGTTCTCAAGGTGCTGTATACAGTGTTCTCAAGGTGCTGTATACAGTGTTCTCAAGGTGCTGTATACAGTGTTCTCAAGGTGCTGTATACAGTGTTCTCAAGGTGCTGTATACAGTGTTCTCAAGGTGCTGTATACAGTGTTCTCAAGGTGCTGTATACAGAGTACTCAAGGTGCTGTATACAGTGTTCTCAAGGTGCTGTATACAGTGTACTCAAGGTGCTGTATACAGTGTTCTCAAGGTGCTGTATACAGTGTTCTCAAGGTGCTGTATACAGTGTTCTCAAGGTGCTGTATACAGTGTTCTCAAGGTGTTGTATACAGTGTTCTCAAGGTGTTGTATACAGTGTTCTCAAGGTGCTGTATACAATGTTCTAAAGGTGCTGTATACAGTGTTCTCAAGGTGCTGTATACAATGTTCTAAAGGTGCTGTATACAATGTTCTAAAGGTGTTGTATACAGTGTTCTCAAGGTGCTGTATACAATGTTCTAAAGGTGCAGTATACGATGTTCGGAACATTGTATACTGTACCTTGAGAAACTTCTTTTAATTACAATTTACACAAACAAGGTCTTTCATTCACTTTCATTGATATAACAGCCTGCCTTCTAGGCTTTGTGAAGTGTTGTAGTCAAGTATTGTTAAAGAACGAGATGCAATAGCTCATCATTGCTGAAGGATTAGGACCTCCTCCCCTATATCTTCCCCTCCCTCTGTCTTCCCCTTACCATTCCCCTCTCTATCTCCCTCCTCTCTCTCTTTATGTCTCTGATCCTTGTAGTCTAATACTAACCTTAGGGAACAAAAAGGGGTCAAGCAGGATGTAGGAAAACAGAAGACAGAGCAGAGGAACAGGGCGAGTGATACTGGGAGATGACTGCTCGTGTGTGGAGAGAAATCAGTGGGGGGAATTGAAAGACATGAGGGAAACCATTAGTAAACTTCAGATGGAACTAAGTGCAGTGCAAGAGGAGATAAAAAAACTAAAACCAAGCCCTCCTCAGTTTCTGGCTCAGGCAACCAACCACCAGGTAGTAGAGGATGTAGCAATGACAAGGACCCCTACAATGGGTGCCACCTTTACTGAAATGCAGAGTAAGTGCCCAGAAGCCATGTCCACAGTCAAAGAAGTTGCAATGAAAGCAGTAACTTCACGGGAGGCAGCTAGATGCACGATCCAACTAATTGGAAAAGAGCTGTAGTAGTGGTAGGTATTAAGGAACGAGAAGGTTTCAAGCAAGAAGAATGGAGGCTAAGGACAAAGCTGCAGTGTCAGGGATACTAAAGGCGATAGGAATGGAAAGGGGTAAGCAAAGCATAGAAAAGTTTTCCGGATTGGCCAGTACAACAAAGACAAAAATCAATTGATCAAGGTAGTATTCAGGAACGAGACCTTCAAAGAGGACATAGTAGTAAAGAAGAGCAAACTGAAAAATGTACGGAAATACAGAGCGGTATACCTTCAGAGGGACATGACCAGGGACAAGATAATACAGGCAGCAGATGTAAGGGAAATGTACAGGTTGAGGGAAGGGAGACAGGGAACCTCAGCCTCCAACCCAGCAATCGCAGAGGGGAATGGGAACTCCAGTTCAGCAATTCAGGAAACCCAGAGGGGACTACAACACCCCCCCCCCCCAACCCAAACACAAATTCTCCCTTGCCCCTACACAATGCCCACCATACCACCCAAATCATCCCTCCTCCTCTTATCCAGAGTATCCCCTGTCTTTCTCATCTCCTGGTCTTCTTCCTGCCCCCAGTCAGGCCCAGGCAGGCCCCAAGCCCTCCATCCCCCACCTCACCTCCCCCAAACCCCTTTTAGCTACACCAAAGGAGGACTAGCCCTCACCCCGAGCACTCACTGCCCCTCCACCCCCAGGACTTCTTCCTGTCCCAAGCAGACCTGGGTAAGATCTAAACCTTCTATCACCCACCCCTCCTCACCCCGAACCCCTGGTAATTACCCAACATGAAAATGAGCCTACTCATGTAGCAATACCCATGGTATTGCTACATGAGGAGAGTGGGTGAAACTCTCCTCCACATGTGAGGAGAGTGGGTGAAAATGGATATAGGAAAGTGAGTTCCAAGGTAATGTGCTCAAACATTGATGGGATTACCAATAAAGCAAGTAAACTGGCAGAAAGGGGTGCAAGAAGAAACCCCAGATGGAATAGGACTCACAGAAACAAAATTGTCAGGTGTCATAACAGATGCTGTGTTTCCAAAGGACTACTATATAGTAAGGAAAGAGAGGGAAGGGATAGAAGGAGGTGGCGGAGTGGTCCTGCTGGTAAGGACGGATTGGAGTTTTGAAGAGATGGTAATTCTGGATTGTGAAGGATTCAGAGACTACATAACGGAAACTATAACAATGGGTGGACCTAAGATAATAGTGGCAGTCATTTACAACCCTCCCCTAAATGACAGAAGACACAGACAGGAGTTTGATAGGAACAACATGGCAACCAATAATATAATAGAGAGAGCAGCTTCAGTTGCCTGCAGGAATGGATATAGACTCTTAATCATGGGCGATTTCAACGATTTAAAGATAGACTGGAAGAATGGAGACCGACTTGGAGGCACAGATACATGGAGAGCTAAACTCTTGGAAGTGGCAACAAGGAACTTTCTGAGCCAGCATGTAAAGGGACCCACAAGAATGAGAGGCAATGACAAACCAGCTAGACTCGACGTAATATTCACCTTGAATGAGTCAGAAATACGGAAAGTCAAATTTGAAGCCCCCATAGGAATGAGTGACCACAGTGTAATGACATTTGAGAATCTGGAAGAGGTAGGGATAACCAATCCAAGGATGGGATTGGAAGGGAAAAGACTAAATTACCGAAGAGGAAAATATGACAAGATGAGGAACTTCCTAATTGGAATACCATGGGAAAAAGAACTCAGAGAAAATACTGAACAGGATATGATGGACTATGTCACCCAAAAGGGCCAGTAAGCTGCAAACAGGTTTATCCCATCCCAAAAGAAGAAACATGAAAAGCAACAGCAGAATCCATGGTTAACACAAACGAGGAGACACAGATGGAAACTTAGCACCCAAATGAGCCACAGAGACATTAGAAAGATTATTTTTCAGTGTCAGAGTAGTTAACAAATGGAATGCAATAAGCAGTGATGTGATGGAGGCAGACTCTATACACAGTTTCAAATGTAAATTTGATAGAGCCCAGTAGGCTAAAGAATCTGTACACCAGATTGATTGACGGTTGAAAGGCATGAACAAAGAGCCAAAGCTCAACCCCCTCAAGCACAAGTAGGTGAGTACAACTAGGTGAGTACACACACACACACACACACACACACAATAGGTGGGTCAGCCGGTGACTTAGCGGACAGCACCCTGTACACGTCATCCTGTGGTCCTGGGATCGATTCCGGGTGCCGGCGAGAAAAAATGGGCAGAGTTTCTTTCACCCTAATGCCCCTGTAACCTAGCAGTAAATAGGTACCTGGGAGTTAGTCAGCTGTCACAGGCTGCTTCCTGGTGTGTGTGTGTGTGTGGTGTGGGGAAAAAAGTAGTTAGTAACAGTTGATTGACAGTTGAGAGGCGGGCCGAAAGAGCAGAGCTCAACCCCCGTAAAAACACAACTAGTAAACACACACACACACACACACACACACACACACACACACACACATCCCGCTCTGCCCTCCTGACAAATCCTATCACTGCACAACTATAGGAACAGGGGCAAGCATGACAGCCAGAGGAACCAGGGGAACAGGGAAAAGTCAAGGTGACGAAATGAAGGAAATGTTCGCCCAGTTTCTGGAGGACATCAAGAGTGAGATGCAAGAAATGATGCATGAAATGAAGAACGAAATAAGCAACCTGAAAAGAGAGCTGACAGCAGCAAAAGGAGGAGATTAGAGCCCTCAAAGAGAAGGGTATCAAGGCTGAGACACAGAAAATCATACAGGGAGAAGGTGGTAATAGTTTTTTTGGATGAGAATGCCACAATAAAAGCAACATTTTCAGAAATGCTAAAGAAAAATAACTCTGAAGTAATGACTGCAGTGATGGAGGTGGCCATGAAAGCAGCCACCTCACAGGAGGCAGCACGCTCCACTAGCCAACTGCTGGAAAGGAACAGATCAGTGGTTGCTGTGGGTATTAAAGAGCAGGATAGGAGTGGACAGTACAGGAATAGGACAGAGTGGAATGACAAGGACAAAGCAGCAGTGAATGAAGTACTGAAAGAACTAGACATGGAAGGGGCTGAGCATAGCATTGAGAAGGTTTTCAGGCTAGGTTGGTACAACAAAGATCGAGACTGAGTGATAAAGATAGTGTTTGCAGACGAGAGCACAAAGGAGAAGATTCTATCAAGGAAGAGCTCCCTGAAAAACGTGGGAAAATTAAAAAATGTATTTCTCCAGAGAGACATGACGAGGGAGGAGAGAGCCGTGGCGGCAGAAGCATGGAAGAGGTGCAGGGCGAGAGGGTGAAAACCAGGAAGTCACAGCTCCCAACACAACACCCCCAGAGGCGAGAAGGGAACCCACAACCAGCTACCCAGTAACACCAGAGGGGGAGGACAACCCCGCCACCCTCCTCTGCATAGAAAGCCCCCTCCCCTAAACCCTTCCTGCCCCCACTCAAATGTTCAGCCAAATCTCCCTCACCCCACACCCAATCCCCACCCTTCTACCCCTCCCCTCCTCCCGCCAAGTCCTCCCTCCCCCCTTTCCTTCCTGTCCTCCCTCCCTTTTCACCCCATACCCTCTCTGCCCCTCCCCCTTCACTGGATACCCCGCCCCTCATCCCAGTATCCTCTGAATCCCTGTTATCCACCTCACAGGTCCTCACTCCCATGGAACAGCTTCCCCCACCAGCAGTGTGGGAACCGACCTGTGAGATTTATAATTATTTATCTTATATGAATTTATATTTACGTTAATTTGTATACTTCGATAGCAATTTGTATGATGTTAAGTAGACTGTATTTCTGCAATAATCTCATAATCTCACAAATCGATCCTCTACACATTAGGGGGGTTTATTAAATTTATATATATGCAGCCAATCAAACTACAGTATTAGACTATATACATTGAAGAGGTTCCTTATCTTATTTGTACAGCAGGCCTTAGTCCACCAGGTATAACTAGGGTGTAGACACCACATTTTCCTCTTGTGAGGTAGCTTCCGTCACCCTGGTAACTGATGCACAAAGCATGCTTCCTCGTCTTGACCTGTCAAAAGGGCGCTAGCTGTAAAGCCAGAATCCTAATATATGACAGCTATATCAGAGAAAACACTGTACATGGAACCATTTAGACCTGGGCTTAATTACCTTGAGTATGAGGCGATCTCATGCTCTAAACGGCTCACCCTATATCCACTGACATTAATGGCCATAAATGAAAGATAAATGGGTTTCGGCAGAACACTTAACTTGAATTTGTTGACAGCATGTTGATGATGGTACACCTTTGGTTTCCATAACACTTCGTCCAAGTAAAATTAACAGGAGCCGAATTGCTCCCATGCCTCTGGTCTAATACAATAACAATGGCTGACCACTCCCCACTACTGACACTACTGGCCTACATTGTCCAGATGACAGCAAGTGATAGAAGGGTCACATTTACTCTATTTTAATTCTGATAATTAAGTTAATTTATATGAGATTTTTTATGATGGTAAAGTCCAAAGACTAATGTATTTAAGAATAATTCCCACCATAATAGATGGTGAATTTATAATAGTATGTGGTAATGATATTCCGTTTTCTGTAGACGGTAATTCCACTACAATTTACATTTTCTATGGGTAACTTGTTTATACAACACAGCACCAATTATTATCTGTCTGTATGATATTATTAAATGGTGTCGGATTTTCCGACATAATTCCCCAGGGGCTGCTCATGGGTCGAAGTCCTATTTAGAACAGACGAACACCGATACTCCTCCTTTGAATTATTAGATTAATTTGATGTTAGTAGTTAGTAATCACACATTTGTGCGTCTGTTCGTACAGGACGGATGTCCCGTACTAGAGTTGCAGGGGTTAGAAGTCTAATGCGATTTCATTTCCCTGTTAACTCTTGAAAGGCTAAAATTCAAGCCTAATTACATATTATTTAACCCAGAAGACTGAATGTGATCAAGTACTACAGTCAAGTATGATTCAGGGACTGCAGTGAGATCAGTGACATTAGATATAACTTGAAGTTTGTTCAGGTAACTGGTCACTGATATATAAACACTGAGGCCCATGGAATACATCTTGATTAAATAATAAATGTATCAAATCAGTCATCAGATTTATTGGGGTTTAATTTAGTTAATTGATTCAGAAGATTGAATAGCTCATCATTAAAGTAAAGTATGGTTCTGAGACTGCAGTGGGTTCAGTGACATTGGTCGCAGTGACTTGTAGCTGTTTAGGCTACTGTTCACCGATTTGCCACTGAGGCCTCATGAACTCATCTTCTGCTTTAAATGATGATACTAACATCAACCTCTGTTGGTATAGTCAGCTGTAGTCTCCTTAGTATAATGCTACTGGAGAAATATAATCAGCTGACAAATTTAGATTTCTATTGGTATTGTTTAACTGCAGTCATAGGTCTCCCCAGGCTTGATACTGGGCCTGAGAGTAATTTACCTCCTGCAGAGTTTAACATGGTTATGCCTTGATATTTAGTAGGGCTAACCGATGAATCGATGGCAATAGTCTGTCCCTACAAGGAGACCGAAGTCGGTGAGGTGATCAGACTAAATATTATCTGCCAATTTTATTCCTCTATTTCTCAGGAATTTGGCTGTTGCTCTCAGACCTTGAACTTGTAGGTCTACTGGTATTTTGTCCACCACAATGGCTTGTACTCGACAGATGTACCTGCCTAAACGTACTGATGGTTGTACCACCTGGTAGACTTGAGGTCCTGCATCTGTTACAAACCCTGAGATATTGAATGACATCTGGGCTACAGGCTTTAATTGTAGTTCATCTGCCAACTTTTTAGTGACATATGTTCTCTGGGACCCTTGGTCAAACAACCCACGGGTATGGACCTTGGCCCTCTTATTCAGGATGGTAATTTGGGCAGTAGGCAAAGTCGTATTACCTTTAGACTTTGCCGATTGGACACTCTTTGTTGGTTGCACCTGCAGTACTGTACTGTGGTGGGAATGCTATCTTCCACCTTGGGGTTTGGAGACGTTGTTTTGGTGTCTCTGCACAATGCTGCATGGTGCTGACCATTTTTACACCTAATACAGGTGTGTAATTGGGTATCACAGTCGTTGATGTTATGTTTCCTGAGGCACCTCGTGCAATGTTGCAAATCTTTGAGTCGCTCAACACGGGCGTCACTATCAGGAAAATTAGGGCACTGGTACATTGAATGTTTCTCATTGCAGAACAAACATGTTCCATAGCTTCCAGTACCCTTTGGTGTCACGTTCTTGGGTGACACAGTAACTATAGGCTTGGAGGGTCCCACTGCATATACGCCCACACTGCTACTGTTCCACTTTGGTGTTGAATTATATTGTCTAGATTGATTTGGAGTACCTTTGGTACTCTGTGGTTTACTATTATTGGTTTCTGAGGGTTTACTTGGTGGTTTTAATTTGTCATGTGTTCGTAATTGATGAACTACTGACTTTAAACCTTAAGATATTTCATTCATAGATAAGATGCTTTTATTGTAATGAGCACTCATTTGTCTCAATATGTCCCTAGGTATTTTCTCCTGGACAATTATTTTCAAGACCCACTCAGCCCCGTTTGTATCTGCTGTCAGGCTGAGGGCATTGATCAATGATTCTACCTCCAGCTTGAAGACTTGGAGTGAATCAGCTGAAGCCTCCGGTGGGGGTAAATGCAACAGCTCATGAACTAAATGTGATGTTCTTACTTCTGGATCAGCATAATTATCCTTGAGGAGTTTTACTGCCAGATCATAGCCGTCATTAGTTAATCTCAGATGGGATACTACTGTTTTAGCCTCACCTGATAATTGGCCTTGCAAATAAGAGAATTTACTACTCTTTGGTAAAGATTGTTTTGAGTCAACAAGGTCAACGAATTTGTTCCAAAATTCATCCCAATCTTCCTCATCTTTTCCTGAGAAAGTGGGTAAATTAATTGGAGGGAGTCGAGCTTCTGCTTGACTCGTATTAGATGCAACTGTTGCTGTTGTTGTTGCCTTGTTCTGGGCAATTAATTTGACGTAAGGCTGTAATGTGGCCTGAGTGTGATCTTCATAATTCGCAAGATCAACCATAATGTCATCTATTTCTGTTTCTGATAAATTGGTGTTGGCAAGTTCAGCCACATATGTTGCTATTTGGCATTTGATTTGCTCAAATTTACCTGCAGCTGCTTGATAATAGCTTTCCAGGTCAGCATAATCAACTTGAGATTATTGTGACAAATCTTCACATTTCTTCATCTGTCTTGTTAAATGGCCTTTAAGACCTGCAAGGGTTCTTTTCATTCTCCCTGCATTATCCATATTAGCTAGTTGGTTAAGCCTTGTGGGACTTGAACTTGGGCTGCTCATAATACTGAACAAGCACTGATGGTAGCCTAGGGTAAAATTCTGCACTCACTAGGCTGTAATCCTACCTCTACTAGAGGTTAGCACTTAAAATTTATACACATTATATATATATACAATCATACACACTAATGATTTGAGTGATAAACCAGTGTCACTGGAAGTACCTTTAGGTTAGCTCTTCTATATCACCCTAGGATGGAATAGACACTAATTAATCACTCAAAGGTGTAATGATCATAAGTAAATTATTATATATACACAACTCAACTCGAGTTGATAAAATTTACACCCAAAATAGGGTCTGCACCATTCATTAATGGTGCTAGGTTGTTCAATATAGTACTAGACTATGGTAATAATGGGACTAGGATGAACAATAAATAGTTCAACTAGTCAATGGTAATATCCTACCCTGTTGTGGGTTGGCAATTAGTAAATATTATATTGTGAACACCAGTGCAATATATATTAAATAATTCTCTATTTTGGAAAAATAATATACACAATTATTGATAATAGCCTCTATGAAACTTCTAATATTATCTAGAAGTATTAAATATTATTAGTGACCTCGCAAAATAAACTCCACAAAATTCGTAGATAATCTCTCGCGAAATTTAACACCACGAAATCCGTGAACGATCTCACGACACAGCCACTAATTTGGCTGGCTTCAATATTAGCGCTGTCATTTCACAGAATAACACGCCACCAAATCTGTGGGTGTGCATGAAACCGCTGATGAGGCTGATCTGAACTGAGCGCGGCTCGTGAACTCGCTCGAGGCTACGCCGCCATCTTTGACTGCTGGCCTTTGTTTAAATCACACTGCACTAGTATATTTAATGAATCCACTGGTTAACTGGTTCATCCGGTACTAAGATGACCAAATGTGGGTTCAAAGGACCAAATAATCCGGTTCCGAAGGTCCAAATAATTCGGTTTCGAAGGACCAAATAATGTGGGAACCGACCTGTAAGATTTATATTTATTTAATTTATATGAATTTATATTTACATTAATTTGTATAGTTCGATAGCAATTTGTATGATGTTAAGTGGACTGTATTTCTGCAATAATCTCATAATCTCACAAATCGATCCCCTACACATTAGGGGGGTTTATTAAATTTATATATATGCAGCCAATCAAACTACAGTATTAGACTACATACATTGAAGAGGTTCCTTATCTTATTTGTACAACAGGCCTTAGTCCACCAGGTATAACTAGGGTGTAGACACCACATTTTCCTCTTGTGAGGTAGCTTTCATCACCCTGGTAACTGATGCACAAAGCATGCTTCCTCGTCTTGACCTGTCAAAAGGGCGCTAGCTGTAAAGCCAGAATCCTAATATATGACAGCTATATCAGAGAAAACACTGTACATGGAACCATTTTGACCTGGGCTTAATTACCTTTAGTATGAGGCGATCTCGTGCTCTAACTGGCTCACCCTATATCCACTGACATTAATGGCCATAAATGAAAGATAAATGGGTTTCGGCAGAACACTTAACTTGAATTTGTTGACAGCATGTTCATGATGGTACACCTTTGGTTTCCATAACACTTCGTCCAAGTAAAATTAACAGGAGCCGAATTGCTCCCATGCCTCTGGTCTAATACAATAACAATGGCTGACCACTCCCCACTACTGACGCTACTGGCCTACATTGTCCAGATGACAGTAAGTGATAGAAGGGTCACATTTACTCTATTTTAATTCTGATAATTAAGTTAATTTATATGAGATGTTTTTATGATGGTAAAGTCCAAAGACTAATGTATTTAAGAATAATTCCCACCATAATAGGTGGTGAATTTATAATAGTATGTGGTAATGATATTCCGTTTTCTATAGATGGTAATTCCACTACAATTTACATTTTCTATGGGTAACTTGTTTATACAACACAGCACCAATTATTATCTGTCTGTATGATATTATTAAATGGTGTCGGATTTTCCGACAAGCAGAACATTCACCAAGGAGGCGATTTGAGAAGGGACAGAAAAAAGTGAGCCTCAAAGCAATGTACACTAACATAGATGAAATTTCAAATAAAGCAAATGAGCTTGGAGAACGGGTACTAGAGGAAAAGCCAGACATAATAGCCCTCACAGAAACAAAGCTAACGAAAACGATAACAAACGCAGTGTTCCCACAGGACTATTATGTTATGAGGAAAGAGAGGGGAAGAAAGAGGTGGTGGTGGTGTAGCTCTGTTGGTAAGAAAAGGCTGGGATTTTGAGGAGATGGTATTCAGGGCTGTGAAGGTTTCAGTGACTACATAGCAGGTACCATAACAAATGGAGGGAAAAAAATTATAGTCGTAGTCATATATAATCCACCACCAAATGACAGAAGACCCAGAGAGGAATATGATAGAAACAACATGGCCACCATTAACATAATAGAAAGAGCAGCTTCTGTTGCTAGCAGGAATGGATCTGGACTACAAATTATGAGACACTTCAACCATGGGAAGGTAGATTGGGAGAACAGAGACCCGCATGGAGGACCAGAAACATGGAGAGCTAAGCTGCTGGACGTGGCAACAAGAAACTTTCTAAGCCAACACATCAAAGAACCAACAAGAATGAGAGGAGAAGATGAACCAGCAATGCTTGATTTGATATTTACCCTAAATGAGTGGAATATAAGGGAAGTTAAGATGGAAGCGCCCTTGGGAATGAGTGACCACAATGTATTGAACCACAGTGTACCTGGTAGAACTAGGTATTATGTCCCCAAAACAAGAACTAGGAATCAAAAGGCTGGCATACCGAAAGGGGAATTATGAACAGATGAGAAGTTTCCTAAGGGAAATACCTTGGGACACAGACCTCAGAGATAAGTCTGTACAGGGTATGATGGACTATGTTACCCAAAAGTGTCAGGAGGCAGTAAACAGGTTCATCACGGCCCAAAGGGAAAAATCCGAGAAGCAACAGAAGAATCCATGGTATAATAGGGCATGTATGGAAGCGAAGAAACTGAACAAAAGGGCGTGGAGGAACTTCCGGAATAACAGAACACCAGAAAGCAGAGAGAGATACCAGAGAACCAGGAATGAGTACGTCAGGGTGAGAAGAGAAGCAGAGAAAAGTTTTGAAAATGATATAGCAAACAAAGCCACGACCGAACCAAAGCTACTCCACAGTCACCTCAGAAGGAAAACAACAGTGAAAGAACAGGTATTGAAACATAGAACAGGCGAGGACAGGTATACAGAGAATGACAATGAGGTGTGTGAAGAACTCAACAAGAGGTTCCAGGTGGTCTTCACAATAGAACAAGGTGAGGTCACTTTGCTAGGAGAAAGGGAGGTAAACCAGGCGGCTTTGGAGAGTTCGAAATTACGAGAGAGGAGGTCAAGAGACACCTGCTGGATCTGGATGTTAGAAAGGCTGTTGGTCCAGAGGGGACCTCACCATGGGTACTGAAAGAGTGTGCAGAGGCACTTTGCTTGCCACTCTCCATAGCGAATAGTAAGTCACTGGAGATGGGAGACCTACCAGAAATATGGAAGACGGCGAATGTGGTCCCAATATACAAAAAGGGTGACAGACAAGAGACACTGAACTACAGGCAAGTGTCCTTGACTTGTATACCATGCAAGGTGATGGAGAAGATCGTGAGAAAAAACCTGGTAACACATCTGGAGAGAAGGGACTTCGTGACAAATCGACAACATGGGTTCAAGGAGGGTAAATCTTGCCTGACTGGCTTAATAGAATTTACGACCAGGTGACAAAGATTAAGCAAGAAAGAGAGGGTTGGGCGGACTGCATTTTCTTGGATTGTCGAAAAGCCTTTGACACAGTACCGCATAAGAGGCTGGTACATAAGCTGGAGAGACAGGCAGGTGTTTACTAGTTGTGTTGTGTTTTTACGGGGGTTGAGCTTTGCTCTTTCGGCCCGCCTCTCAACTGTCAATCAACTGTTTACTAACTATTTTTTTTTTTCCACACCACACACACACACACACCAACCCCAGGAAGCAGCCCGTGACAGCTGACTAACTCCCAGGTACCTATTTACTGCTAGGTAACAGGGGCATTCAGGGTGAAAGAAACTTTGCCCATTTGTTTCTGCCTCGTGCGGGAATCGAACCCGCGCCACAGAATTACGAATCCTGCGCGCTATTCACTAGGCTACGAGGCCCCTGTATGTTAGAGGCTACACCTACAGATAGGTATAGCTGGTAAGGAGCTCCAGTGGATAAGGGAGTACCTAAGCAATAGGAAGCAGGGAGTTACGGTGAGGGGTGCGGCCTCCAATTGGCGTGAAGTCACCAGTTGAGTCCCACAGGGCTCTGTACTCGGTCCTATCTTGTTTCTGATATATGTAAATGATCTCCCGGAGGGTATCGATTCATTTCTCTCGATGTTTGCGGACGATGCCAAAATTATGAGAAGGATTAAAACAGAAGAGGACTGTTTGAGTCTTCAAGAAGACCTGGACAAGCTACAGGAATGGTCGAACAAATGGCTGTTAGAGTTTAACCCAAGCAAATGTAATGTAATGAAGATAGGGGTAGGAAGCAGGAGACCAGATACAAGGTATCATTTGGGAGATGAAATACTTTCATTTTTCAGGAAATTTTTCAGGAGTTAGGAAGAGAGAAAGACCTGGGGGTTGATATCACGCCAGACCTGTCCCATGAAGCTCATATCAAGAGGATAACATCAGCAGCATATGCCAGGTTGGCTAACATAAGAACGGCCTTTAGAAACTTGTGTAAGGAATCTTTCAGAACATTATATACCACATATGTCAGACCAATCCTGGAGTATGCCGCTCCAGCATGGAGTCCATATCTAGTCAAGCATAAGACTAAACTGGAAAAGGTT
Organism: Procambarus clarkii; assembly: GCF_040958095.1. Lineage (NCBI taxonomy): Eukaryota > Metazoa > Arthropoda > Malacostraca > Decapoda > Cambaridae > Procambarus > Procambarus clarkii. Next base: position 7,296,578 of record NC_091181.1, on the reverse strand, counting down.
CAAAGGTTTGCCACCAGACTAGTACCCGAGCTGAGAGGTATGAGCTACGAGGAGAGACTCCGGGAATTAAACCTCAATTCGTTGGAAGACAGAAGAGTTAGGGGGGACATGATCACCACATTCAAGATTCTCAAGGGAATTGCAGGGTTGATAAAGACAGGCTATTTAACACACGGGGCACACATACTAGGGGACACAGGTGGAAACTGAGTGCCCAAATGAGCCACAGAGATATTAGAAAGAACTTTTTTAGTGTCAGAGTGGTTGACAAATGGAATGCATTAGAAAGTGTTGTGGTAAGGCTGACTCCATACATAGTTTCAAGTGTAGATATGATAAAGCCCAATAGGCTCAGGAACCTGGACACCTGTTGATTGACGGTTGAGAGGCGGGACCAAAGAGCCAAGCTCAACCCCCGCAAGCACAACTAGGTGAGTACAACTAGGTGAGTACACACACACACACACAAGGGAGTTAAGTTGGAAGCCCCTCTGGGAATGAGTGATCATATTGTATTGAGCTAAGAGTACCTGGTTGAGCTAGGAATTATCTCCCCCAAAAAAGAACTGGGAAACAAATGGCTGGCGTACCGAAAGGGAAACTATGAGGAGATGAATAAATTCCTAAGGGATATACAATGGCACACAGAACTCAGAACCAAGTCCGTACAAGACATGATGGACTATGTCACCTAAAAGTGTCAAGAGGCTGTAAGCCAGTTTGTCCCAGCCCGACAGGAAAAAACAGAGAAGCAAAAGAAGAATCCATGGTTTACTAGGGAATGTATGAAAGCAAAGGAGCTGAACAAAAGGGCATGGAGGAACTTCCATAATAACAGAACACCTGAAAGTAGAGAGAGATACCAGAGAACCAGGAACGAGTATGTTAGTGTGATAAGAGCAGCTGAGAAAAGGTATGAAAATGATATAGCTAACAAAGCCAAGACCAAACCAAAACTACTTCACAGTCACATCAGGAGGAATACAACAGTATAGCAACAGGTGATGAAACTTAGGGTGGGGGAGGACAGGTACACAGAGAATGACAAAGATGTGTGTGAAGAACTCAACAAGAGGTTCCAGGAGGTCTTCACAATAGAACAAAGTGAGGTCACTGCACTAGGAGAGGGGGCAGTAAACTAGGCGGCCTTGGAAGGGTTCGAAATTATGAGAGATGAGGTCAAGAGACACTTGTTTAATCTGGATATGAGAAAGGCTGTAGGTCCAGATGGGATCTCACCATTGGTATTGAAAGAGTGTGCAGAGGCACTCTGCTTGCCACTCTCCATAGTGTATAGTAGGTCACTGGAGACGGGAGACCTACCAGAAATATGGAAGGCGGCTAATGTGGTCCCAATATACTAAAAGGGTGACAGACAAGAGGCACTGACCTACAGGCCAGTGTCCTTAACTTGTATACCATGCAAAGTGATGGAGAAGATCGTGAGAAAAAATCTAGTAACACATCTGGAGAGAAGGGACTTCGTGACAAATCGACAACATGGGTTCGGGGAGGGTAAATCTTGCCTTACTGGCTTAATAGAATTCTACGATCAGGTGGCAAACATTAAGCAAAAAAGAGTAAGCTGGGCAGACTGTAAATTTTTTTGGACTGTCGGACAGCCTTTGATACAGTCCCCCCCATAAGAGGCTGGTATATAAGCTGGAGAGTAACTGGTAAAGTGCTCCAGTGGATAAGGGAATACCTAAACAATAGGAAGCAAAGAAATACAGTGAGGGGTGAGACCTCAGATTGGCGTGAAGTCACCAGTGGAGTCCTACAGGGCTCTGTACTCGGTCCTATCCCGTTTCTGATATACGTGAACGATCTCCCGGAGGGTATAGACTCATTCTTCTCAATGTTTGCTGACGACGCCAAAATTATGAGAAGGATTAAGACAGAGGAGGACTGCTTGAGGCTTCAAGAAGATTTAGACCAACTAATGGAATGGTCGAACAAATGGTTGTTAGAGTTTAACCCAAGCAAATGTAATGTAATAAAGATAGGTGTAAGGAGCAGGAGGCCAGTTACAAGGTATCATTTGGGAGATGAAATTCTACACGAGTCAGAGAGAGAGAGAAAGATCTGGGGGTTGATATCACGCCAGACCTGTCCCCTGAAGCCCCTATCAAGAGGAAAACATTGTTTATTTTATTTTATTTATGCATATACAAGAAGGTACATTGGGATTGTGAAGATACATAATATTGTAAGTACAATCTTGTAAAGCCTCTAGTACGTGCAGTGTTTCGGGCAGAAATCATCAGCATCATCAGCAGCATATGCCAGGTTGGCTAACATAAGAACGGCATTTAGACACTTGTGCAAGGAATCATTCAGAACTTTGTATATTACCTATGTCAGACCAATCATGGAGTATGCAGCCCCAGCATGGAGTCCATATCTAGTCAAGCATAAGACCAAACTGGAAAAGGTTCTAAGGTTTGCAACCAGACTAGTACCCGAGCTGAGAGGTATGAGCTACGAGGAGAGACTACGGGAATTAAACCTCACTTCATTGGAAGACAGAAAAGTTAGTAGGGACATGATCACCAAATTCAAGATTCTCAAGGGAATCGACAGGGTAGATAAAGACAGGTCATTTAACACAAGGGGCACACGCACTAGGGGACACAGTTGGAAACTGTGTGCCCAAATGAGCCACAGAGATATTAGAAAGAACATTTTTAGTGTCAGAGTAGTTGACAAATGGAATGCATTAGTAAGTGATGTGGTGGAGGCTGACTCCATACACAGTTTCAAGTGTAGATATGATAGAGCCTAGTAGGCTCAGGAATCTATACATCAGTTGATTGACGTTCTCTGGTTTACCTGGTTGATACCTGGTTGATGGGGTTCTGGGAGTTCTTCTACTCCCCAAGCCCGGCCCGAGGCCAGGCTTGACTTGTGAAAGTTTGGTCCACCAGGCTGTTGCTTGGAGCGGCCCGCAGGCCCACATACCCACCACAGCCCGGTTGGTCCGGCACTCCTTGGAGGAATAAATCTAGTTTCCTCTTGAAGACGTCCACGGTTGTTCCGGCAATATTTCTTATGCTTGCTGGGAGGACGTTGAACAACCGCGGACCTCTGATATTTATACAGTGTTCTCTGATTGTGCCTATGGCACCTCTGCTCTTCACTGGTTCTATTCTGCATTTTCTTCCATATCGTTTACTCCAGTACGTTGTTATTTTACTGTGTAGATTTGGTACTTGGCCCTCCAGTATCTTCCAGGTGTATATTATTTGATATATCTCTCGTCTTCTTTCTAGTGAGTACATTTGGAGAGCTTTGAGACGATCCCAATAATTTAGGTGCTTTATCTCGTCTATGCGTGCCGTATATGTTCTCTGTTTTCCCTCTATTTCAGCAATCTCTCCTGCTCTGAAGGGGTAAGTGAGTACTGAGCAGTACTCAAGACGGGACAACACAAGTGACTTGAAGAGTACAACCATTGTGATGGGATCCCTGGATTTGAAAGTTCTCGTAATCCATCCTATCATTTTTCTGGCTGTCGCAATATTTGCTTGGTTGTGCTCCTTAAGGGGGCGATAGTTAGGGTTCATAAAAGTTGTTCTAGTGCAATGAAAATTTATTGACGTGTTACACGTGAAGAGGGCTGCAAGTGGTCCAAGTTTCAGCATCGCAGCCTAAATAGAGAGGGAGAAAAAAAAAAAAAACTTTTTTTAACCATTTTTTTACATGTTTTAAAGTTGATATAACAAATACAAATATCAACTGATATTATTTCTATGATACTCAGCTATCACAATACTATATAATAAAGGTTGTCTAGTGGCATTATTATCCCAAACCTATTTAGTGCAATAATACAAATTTTCAAAGTTCACCCAAAAAATTATGCAACAAAATGATGTTTATAAATATATATAAAATCAATAAATGATCTTAGGGGAAATATATAACTTGAGTTTTTAGAGGCACAGACTCTACATATAATGTGCAAGTTCCATGTAAATTGAATAATAAATAAAAAAGTTATTCAACCATATAGTTGCAAATTAGTTACCTGTAAAAAATGAAGGTCAAAGTTCAGCCACCTTTGGCTGAGGTTGATGAACTACCAATTTCAATCAAAATTACCACCCTTGTAGATTGGCATTCCTTCAGTAAGGTGTGTAAGTTCCATGAAGATTGCCTGATAAAAAAAAAAAAAAAAAAATTATTAAAAAAAAAAAATTAAAAAAAAAAAATAAAAAAAAAGACAGCAGCTTTATATTTACAATTATTTATGATATAGTATCAAGATATAAAACATAATACATACTAACCTAATATAATTGGTCTGAAATATGCAACATCTTGCAACATCAAGAGGGAGAACGTCTTGAGTTGCAGGTCTAAGATCTTGAGTGGCAGGTGCCGCAGGTGGTGTGGCAGGTGCCGCAGGTGGTGTGGCATGTGCAGCAGGAGGTGTGGCAGGTGCCACAGAGGTGTGGCAGGTGCCACAGGAGGTGTGGGTGCCTGGGTGTGAGGCGAGGTAGTGTGTTGTGGGGGCGGGAGGCTGCCCTCTCTCTTCACTCAAGGGAACTCTTGTTTTGCCTCAGTGTGGCTTTACGCTCCTTCTTTACTTGGCTAACGCGTAGAGCTCTTGCCTTTAGAGCTTTCTTCTTGTCCGATACTATATCCATTGTGCAGTATATGCAAGAAAATACGATCTGTGCGAGCGCGTCAGGCATGCGACCGCCGGCACAGACACTGAGAGGGTGACTAAGCCAGTAAATCGGATTATAGCCCCTCCCTCTCACAGAAGACAGTTGCCAGCGAGTGTGTTTATAATTTGTATATGCATAACAAGATATTCTCCACTCTATTGCGAAATACTAGACGCTTACAACGTATGACGCATCACCCTACGGCGCACCCGAGCCGCGAGGACCAGATTTCGGGCAATTGCGGCTGGAAAATTTGCTGTAATTACGTTATTTATTATCATAACATTAAACGGTTTGCACCACGGTGTTGCCAGAACGTTGTAGTATTTTTATAAATTTTTCGTGTTTGGCCGAATTTTTTCGGCCAAACAATGATAACGCCCTCTTAAACGTTAGGTCGTCAGACATTATTATTCCCAAATCCTTTACATGCTGTTTTCCTACTATGGGGATATTTGATTGTGTTTTGTACTCTGTATTATGTTTAAGGTCCTCATTTTTACCGTACCTGAGTACCTGGAATTTATCACTGTTAAACATCTTGTTATTTTCTGATGCCCAGTCGAAAACTTTATTAATTTCAGTTTGAAGTTTTTCAGTGTCTTCAGCCGAGATAATTTTCATACTGATTTTTGTGTCATCTGCAAAGGATGATACGAAGCTGTGACTTGTATTTTTGTCTATATCTGATATGAGAATAAGGAAAAGCAGCGGTGCAAGGACTGTACCCTGAGGTACAGAGCTTTTAACTGCACTTGGACGAGATTTTATATGGTTGACCGTTACTCGCTGAGTCCTGTTTGACAGAAAACTGAGCATCCAGCGTCCTACTTTACCGGTTATTCCCTTTGACTTCATTTTGTGTGCTATCACGCCATGGTCACATTTATCGAAAGCCTTTGCGAAGTCCGTGTATATCACATCAGCATTCTGTTTTTCTTCTAATGCCTCAGTGACTTTGTCGTAGTGCTCAAGTAGCTGTGAGAGGCACGATCTTCCCGCTCGAAATCCATGTTGGCCTGGGTTGTGAAGGTCATTGTTCTCCATGAAATTGGTGACCTGACTCCTAATCACTCTCTCAAATACTTTTATGATGTGCGATGTTAGTGCAACTGGTCTATAATTCTTTGCCAATGCTTTGCTCCCTCCCTTCTGTAGAGGGGCTATGTCTGCTACTTTAAGTGCATCTGGTATCTCCCCTGTGTCCAAGCTCTTCCTCCACACTATACTGAGTGCCTGTGCTACCGGCACTTTGCATTTCTTTATAAATATTGAATTCCATGAGTCTGGACCTGGGGCCAAGTGTATGGGCATGTTTTCAATTTCTCTTTCAAAATTTAGTGCGCTCGTGTTGATATCAGTTATATTTACAGGGGTTTGAATATCCCGCATAAAGAAATTGTCTGGATCTCTCCAGACAGGAGGGATCCTGACGGTTAAGAGGCGGGACCAAAGAGCCAGAGCTCCACCCCTACAAGCACAACTAGGTGAGTACAATTAGGTGAGCATGTGAGGAGGTTTTAGGGCACTTTACACTGACTACGTGAGACTAGTGTTAAAGTGTGCTGCGCCATCATAGAGTCCCCACCTGAACAAACACGAAAGGAAACTGGAAAATGTTCAGAAGTTTGCGACGAGGCTTGTCCCAGAGTTAAGATGGATAGAATATGAAAAGCCCCTGAAGGAACTGAACCTTACGATGCTAGAAAAAGAAGGGAGAGAGGGGATATGATAGGAACATATTAAATACTATGGGGGAATGGACAAAGTGGAAATAGATGACAAGTTCACACGTGAGAGTAACAAAACGAGGGGACATGCGTGGAAACTGGCAACTTAGTTGAGTCACAGAGATGTTAATAAGTATTCTTTTAGTGTGAGAGCAGTGGAAAAATGAAATGCACTTAACGAAGAGGTTGTGGAAGCAACCTCTATTCATAATTTTAAAACTAGATATGATAGGGAAATGGGCCAGGAGTCATTACTGTAAACAACTGATGGCTAGAAACGCGGGATCAAAGAGTCAATACTCGGTCCCGCAAGCACAAATTGGTGAGTACAAATAGATGAGTACACACACACGCACGTATGCACGCACACACGTACACGTACACTACACCCACTCACCCACTACACACACACACACACACACATACACATACCACATGCAGCACGCACACATACACACACACACACACACACACACACACACACACACACACACACACACACACACACACACACACACACACACACAAGGAAATCTGCGAGGTACTGAATGCAAAATTCCATGGAGTGTTCACAACCGAGCCTGAGTAGCTCCCATTGTTAGAAGAGATTACCCAAGATGAAAGACTATCAGATATAGAGGTGACAGCAGAGGATGTAATGAAACAGTTGACAACACTGGATGCCAGTAAAGCAGTTGGACCAGACAAAGTATCACCGTGGATACTTAAAGAGGCAGCGCAGGCTCTCAGCGTGCCTCTGGCAATGATCTTTAATGAGTCACTTATGTCGGGAGAATTGCCCAGTTGCTGGAAGGAGGCAAATGTCATACCGATTTTCAAGAAAGGTGATAGGGAGGAGGCACTTAACTACAGACCCGTATCACTGACAAGCATCCCCTGCAAAATACTTGAAAGAATAATTAGCCTAAGACTTGTTGAGCACCTGGAGAGCATTGGGTTTGTAAACAAGCACCAACATGGGTTCTGGACAGGGAAATCATGCCTAACAAACCTTTTAGAATTCTATGATAAAGTAACAAGGATAAGGCAGGACAGAGAAGGCTGGGCAGACTGCATATTTCTTGACTGCCAAAAGGCCTTTGATACAGTACCGCACATGAGACTGCTATACAAACTTGAGAGGCAGGCAGGAGTAAGCGGAAAGGCCCTAGTATGGTTGAAGAACTACCTAACAGGAAGGAGCCAGAGGGTAATGGTAAGGGGCGAGAAGTCGGACTGGCGAACAGTAACAAGTGGAGTACCTCAAGGATCGGTGCTGGGACCAATCCTCTTTCTAATTTACGTAAATGATATGTTTACAGGAGTGGAATCATACATGTCAATGTTTGCGGATGACGCAAAATTAATGAGAAGAGTTGTGACAGACGAGGATTGTAGGATCCTCCAAGAGGACTTAAATAGGCTGCAGAGATGGTCAGGGAAATGGCTACTGGAGTTTAACACCAGTAAATGTAAAGTTATGGAAATGGGATCAGGTGACAGGAGACCAAAGGGACAGTACACAATGAAGGGGAACAGCCTACCTGTAACGTTTCGAGAAAGAGACCTGGGAGTGGATGTGACACCTAATCTAACTCCTGAGGCACATATAAATAGGATAACGACAGCAGCGTACTCTACACTGGCGAAAATTAGATCTTCATTCAGAAACCTAAATGAGGAGGCTTTTAGGGCGCTTTACACTGCCTACGTGAGACCCGTCTTAGAGTATGCCGCGCCATCATGGAGCCCCACCTGAAGAAACACATAAAGAAACTGGAGAAGGTTCAGAGGTTTGCGACGAGGCTTGTCCCAGAGTTACGAGGGATGGGATATGAAGAGCGGCTGAAGGAACTGAACCTTACGACACTAGAGAAAAGAAGGGAGAGAGGAGATATGATAGGGACATATAAAATACTCAGGGGAATTGACAAAGTGGAAATAGATGAAATGTTCACACGTAATAATAACAGAACGAGGGGACATGGGTGGAAACTGGAAACTCAGATGAGTCACAGAGATGTTAGGAAGTTTTCTTTTAGCGTGAGAGTAGTGGAGAAATGGAATGCACTTGGGGAACAGGTTGTGGAACCAAATACTATTCATACTTTTAAAACTAGGTATGATAGGGAAATGGGACAGGAGTCATTGCTGTAAACAACCGATAGCTGGAAAGGCGGGATCCAAGAGTCAATGCTCGATCCTGCAAGCACAAATAGGTGAGTACAAATAGGTGAGTACACACACACACACACACACACACACACACACACACACACACACACACACACACACACACACACACACACACACACACACACACACACACACACACACACACACACACACACACACACACACACACACACACACACTCACACACACACACACACACACACACACACACACACACACACACACACACACACACACACACACACACACACACACACACACACACACACACACACACACAAAGCAAAGTAAAAGGGCATGGAGAAACTATAGGAATAACAGGACTCTGGAGAGCAGAGAAAGATACCAGAATGCCAGGAATGAATACGTCAGGATGAGAAGAGAGGCAGAAGGACAATACAAAAATGACATCGCAAGCAAGGCAAAGACTCAGCCTAAATTGTTGCATAGCCACATTAGGAGAAAAACAACAGTAAAGGAACAGGTTATGAAATTAAGGATAGGGGCGGAAGGATTCACTACAAATGACAACGATGTGTGTGAGGAATTGAATAAGAAATTCCAGGAGGTCTTCACCTTAGAGCAAGGAGAAATTCCAGAGGTAAGTGAGGGAATAGCTAACCAGGAACCACTGGAAGAGTTTGAGATTACCATTGGGGAAGTAAGGAAGTGTTTACTAGAGTTGGACGTGACAAAGGCTATAGGCCCAGATGGAATCTCGCCTTGGATTCTAAAGGAATGAGCAAGAGAACTGTGCCTACCACTCTCCATAGTGTATAACAAATCACTGGCAACAGGGGAACTGCCAGATATTTGGAAAGCAGCTAACGTAGTCCCGATATACAAGAAAGGGGATAGACAGGAGGCACTGAACTACAGGCCAGTGTCCCTAAACTGCATAACATGCAAGCTGATGGAGAAGATTGTGCGAAAAAAACTAGTGGAGCATCTGGAGCGAAGGAACTTTGTAACACAGCATCAACATGGGTTCAGGGATGGCAGGTCTTGCCTCACAGGGTTACTTGAATTCTACGACCAGGCAAGAAAGAGAAGGGTGGGCAGACTGCATATTTTTGGATTGTCAGAAAGCCTTTGATACAGTGCCACACAAGAGGCTAGTGCGAAAGTTGGAGATGCAGGCTGGAGTGAAAGGGAAGGTACTCTGGTGGATAGAGCAGTACCTAAGCAACAGGAGACAACGAGTCTGTGTGAGGGGTGAGGTCTCAGATTGGCGAGACGTCACAAGTGGAGTCCCGCACGGTTCAGTCCTTGGACCTATACTGTTTCTGGTATATGTAAATGATCTCCCAGAGGGTATAGATTCGTTCCTCTCAATGTTTGCCGACGATGCAAAAATTATGAGGAGGATTGAAACTGAGGATGATAGTAGGAGGCTACAAGATGACCTGGATAGACTGAGTGAATGGTCCAACAAATGGCTGTTGAAGTTCAACCCGAGTAAATGCAAAGTAATGAAACTAGGCAGTGGAAACAAGAGGCAAGGCACAGGATACAGAATAGGAGATGAAGTACTTAATGAAACAGACAGAGAGAAAGATCTAGGAGTTGATATCACACCAAACCTGTCTCCTGAAGCCCATATAAAGAGAATAACGTCTGCGGCATATGCGAGGCTGGCTAACATCAGAACGGCGTTCAGGAACCTGTGTAAGGAATCATTCAGAATCTTGTACACCACATATGTAAGACCAATCCTGGCGTATGCGGCCCCAGCATGGAGCCCGTACCTTCTCAAGCACAAGACGAAGCTGGAAAAAGTCCAAAGGTATGCTACTAGACTAGTCCCAGAACTAAGAGGCATGAGTTATGAGGAAAGGCTGCGGGAAATGCACCTTACGACACTGGAAGACAGAAGAGTAAGGGGGGACATGATCACAACCTACAAAATCCTCAGGGGAATGGACCGGGCAAACAAGGATGAACTATTCAACACTGGTGGGACGCGAACAAGGGGACACAGGTGGAAGCTGAGTACCCAAATGAGCCACAGAGACGTTAGAAAGAACTTTTTCAGTGTCAGAGTAGTTAGTAAATGGAATGCACTAGGAAGTGATGTGGTGGAGGCTGACTCCATACACAGTTTCAAATGTAGATATGATAGAGCCCAGTAGGCTCAGGAATCTGTACACCAGTTGATCGACGGTTGAGAGGCGGGACCAAAGAGCCAGAGCTCAACCCCCGCAAGCACAATTAGGTGAGTACACACACACACACACACACACACACACACACACACACACACACACACACACACACACACACACACACACACACACACACACACACACACACATGACGGGCGACAGGCAAGAGGCACTGAACTACAGGCTAGTGTCCTTGACTTGTATACCATGCAAAATGATGGAGATGATCGTGAGAAAAAACCTGGTAGCACATCTGGAGAGAAGGGACTTCGTGACAAATTGCCAACATGGGTTCAGGGAGGGTAAATCTTGCCTGACTGGCCTGTAATTCATTGCCTCTTGCCTGTCACCCTTATTGTATATTGGGACCACGTTAGCTGTCTTCCAACTTTCTGGTAAGTCTCCTGTTTCCAGTGACCTGTTATATACCATAGAGAGTGGCACACTTAGTGCTTCTGCACGTTCCTTTAGTATCCATGGTGAGATTCTGTCAGGCCCAACAGCCTTTGTCACATCTAGCTCCAGCAGACACCTTTTGACCTCATCACTGGTGAGGTCAAATTCCTCCAAGGTTGCTTGGTTTGCCTCCTCCTCATTTAGTGCAGGGGCTTCTCCTTGAAGCCCCTGTGTGTGTGTGTGTGTGTGTGTGTGTGTGTGTGTGTGTGTGTGTGTGTGTGTGTGTGTGTGTGTGTGTGTGTGAGTGTGTGTGTGTGTGTGTGTGTGTGTGTGTGTGTGTGTGTGTGTGTGTGTGTGTGTGTGTGTGTGTGTGTGTGTGTGTGTGTGTGTGTGTGTGTGTGTGTGTGTACTCACCTATTTGTACTCACCTATTTGTGCTTGCAGGATAGAGCATTGACTCTTGGATCCCGCCTTTCCAGCTATCGGTTGTTTACAGCAATGACTCCTGTCCCATTTCCCTATCATACCTAGTTTTAAAAGTATGAATAGTATTTGGTTCCACAACCTGTTCCCCAAGTGCATTCCATTTCTCCACTACTCTCACGCTAAAAGAAAACTTCCTAACATCTCTGTGACTCATCTGAGTTTCCAGTTTCCACCCATGTCCCCTCGTTCTGTTATTATTACGTGTGAACATTTCATCTATTTCCACTTTGTCAATTCCCCTGAGTTTTTTATATGTCCCTATCATATCTCCTCTCTCCCTTCTTTTCTCTAGTGTCGTAAGGTTCAGTTCCTGCAGACGCTCTTCATATTCCATCCCTCGTAACTCTGGGACAAGCCTCGTCGCAAACCTCTGAACCTTCTCTAGTTTCTTTACGTGTTTCTTCAGGTGGGGGCTCCATGATGGCGCGGCATACTCTAAGACGGGTCTCACATAGGCAGTGTAAAGCGCCCTAAAATCCTTCTCATTTAGGTTTCTGAATGAAGTTCTAATTTTCGCCAGTGTAGAGTACGCTGCTGTCGTTATCTTATTTATATGTGCCTCAGGAGTTAGATTAGGTGTCACATCCACTCCCAGGTCTCTTTCTCGAATCGTTACAGGTAGGCTGTTCCCCTTCATTGTGTACTGTCCCTTTGGTCTCCTATCTCCTAGTCCCATTTCCATAACTTTACATTTGCTCGTGTTGAATTCTAGTAGCCATGTGTGTGTGTGTGTGTGTGTGTGTGTGTGTGTGTGTGTGTGTGTGTGTGTGTGTGTGTGTGTGTGTGTGTGTGTGTGTGTGTGTGTGTGTGTGTGTGTGTGTGTGAGTGTGTGTGTGTGTGTGTTTACTAGTTGTGTTTTTGCGGAGGTTGAGCTTTGCTCTTTCGGCCCGCCTCTCAACTGTCAATCAACTGTTTACTAACTACTTTTTTTTTTCCCACACACCACACACACACACACACACACCCCAGGAAGCAGCCCGTGACAGCTGACTAACTCCCAGGTACCTATTTACTGCTAGGTAACAGGGGCACTTAGGGTGAAAGAAACTTTGCCCATTTGTTTCTGCCTCGTGCGGGAATCGAACCCGCGCCTCAGAATTACGAGTCCTGCGCGCTATGTGTGTGTGTGTGTACTCACCTAGTTGTACTCACCTAGTTGTGCTTGCAGGGGTTGAGCTCTGGCTCTTTGGTCCCGCCTCTCATCCGTCAATCAACAGGTGTACAGATTTATTGTGTGTGTGTGTGTGTGTGTGTGTGTGTGTGTGTGTGTGTGTGTGTGTGCGTGTGTGTGTGTGTGTGTGTGTGTGTGTGTGTGTGTGTGTGTGTGTGTGTGTGTGTGTGTGTGTGTACTCACCTAGTTGTACTCACCTAGTTGTGTTTGCGGGGGTTGAGCTCTGGCTCTTTGGTCCCGCCTCTCAACCGTCAATCAACAGGTGTACAGATTCCTGAGCCTATCGGGCTCTGTCATATCTACACTTGAAACTGTGTATGGAGTGAGCCTCCACCACATCACCCCCTAATGCATTCCATTTGTCAACCACTCTGACACTAAAAAAGTTCTTTCTAATATCTCTGTGGCTCATTTGGGCACTCAGTTTCCACCTGTGTCCCCTTGTGCGTGTTCCCCTTGTGTTAAATAGACTGTCTTTATCTACCCTATCAATCCCCTTCAGAATCTTGAATGTGGTGATCATGTCCCCCCTAACTCTTCTGTCTTCCAGCGAAGTGAGGTTTAATTCCCGTAGTCTCTCCTCGTAGCTCATACCTCTCAGCTCGGGTACTAGTCTGGTGGCAAACCTTTGAACCTTTTCCAGTTTAGTCTTATCCTTGACTAGATATGGACTCCATGCTGGGGCTGCATACTCCAGGATTGGCCTGACATATGTGGTATACAAAGTTCTGAATGATTCTTTACACAAGTTTCTGAATGCCGTTCGTATGTTGGCCAGCCTGGCATATGCCGCTGATGTTATCCGCTTGATATGTGCTGCAGGAGACAGGTCTGGCGTGATATCAACCCCCAAGTCTTTTTCCTTCTCTGACTCCTGAAGAATTTCCTCTCCCAGATGATACCTTGTATCTGGCCTCCTGCTCCCTACACCTATCTTCATTACATTACATTTGGTTGGGTTAAACTCTAACAACCATTTGTTCGACCATTCCTTCAGCTTGTCTAGGTCTTCTTGAAGCCTCAAACAGTCCTCTTCTGCTTTAATCCTTCTCATAATTTTAGCATCGTCCGCAAACATTGAGAGAAATGAATCGATACCCTCCGGGAGATCATTTATATATATCAGAAACAAGATAGGACCGAGTACAGAGCCCTGTGGGACTCCACTGGTGACTTCACGCCAATCGGAGGTCTCACCCCTCACCGTAACTCTCTGCTTCCTATTGCTTAGATACTCCCTTATCCACTGGAGCACCTTACCAGCTACGCCTGCCTGTCTCTCCAGCTTATGTACCAGCCTCTTATGCGGTACTGTGTCAAAGGCTTTCCGACAATCCAAGAAAATGCAGTCCGCCCAGCCCTCTCTTTCTTGCTTAATCTGTGTCACCTGATCGTAGAATTCTATCAAGCCTGTAAGGCAAGATTTACCCTCCCTGAATCCATGTTGGCGATTTGTCACGAAGTCCCTTCTCTCCAGATGTGTTACCAGGTTTTTTCTCACGATCTTCTCCATCACCTTGCATGGTATACAAGTCAAGGACACTGGCCTGTAGTTCAGTGCCTCTTGTCTGTCGCCCTTTTTGTATATTGGGACCACATTCGCCGTCTTCCATATTTCTGGTAGGTCTCCCGTCTCTAGTGATTTACTATACACTATGGAGAGTGGCAAGCAAAGTGCCTCTGCACAAGTGCCTCTGTGTGTGTGTGTGCGTGTGTGTGTGTGTGTGTGTGTGTGTGTGTGTGTGTGTATGTTTGTGTGTGTATGTTTGTGTGTGTGTGTGTGTGTGTGTGTGTGTGTGTGTGTGTGTGTGTGTGTGTGTGTGTGTGTGTGTGTGTGTGTGTGTGTGTGTGTGTGTGTGTGTGTGTGTGTGTGTGTGTGAAAATAAAGTAAAAATTAGTTAGAAACAGTTGATAGGCGGGCCGAAAGAGCAGAGCTCAACCCCTGCAAGCACAACTAGCTGAATACGTAGTAGCGATCCCAAAACCCAAAGATCTAGCTAATCCAAGGCCCGTCACTCTGCAAAGCTGTGCAGCAAAGACGGCTAACAGCATAACACTCAACAGATTTGAGAGGAAAAGGCCTAAACTGCACCAGGACATACATGCCTATAGAAAGAGGTTTGGCAGTGTAGAATGTATTACCACTCTGTTAGCCCACCTGAATGACAGACTAGGACTACTGATATTCCTGGACCTCGAGAAAGCCTTTGAACTGGCTAGTGTCCCAGCTATTCTCTGCTGCCTCGTCAACAAAGAGGTCAAAGACAACCTGCTCTCCTGGACCGAAAACTGCCTCATAAACAGTGAAGCAGGAGTGAAACTTCATGGCACAGTCTCTGAATACAAAAGACATGAAAACGATACTCCACAAGGGGACATTTTCAGCCCCCACTTCTCTTCAACTGTTTAATGGAAAAAATAATGAGGCTTCTTGTGTCCCGGACCTGAAGGGGGTTGGGGCTTATGGAGCTTAAACCTACAAAGAGCTCTGGTTACTGCACCAGACTGTTCCCCATGTACAGGTAGACAACGTTCCCCAACCACTCTCTGCCAGAACAACAGACAACTGACCTCGGCAGCGACACTCTCGCTACCACTGGGCGACCAACATTGAACTTTATAGTGCTTGTAGTTTACTCAGATCATCCTGTACGCCTCTTGATCTTGGAGAGGGGTCCAGCGTCACATATCTGGGGGTGCGGCTCCAACACTGGCCTCGTTGTCTTGTGCACACACCCTACTTGAGCCGCCGTGACTCCCCACTTTGAATGGTATGATATCTTTGATCCCCCTTTTCTGAATTAGTATACCTTATCACTCTGTCCACAGCTGTGACACTCTCTCTCTCTCTCTCTCTCTCTCTCTCTCTCTCTCTCTCTCTCTCTCTCTCTCTCTCTCTCTCTCTCTCTCTCTCTCTCTCTCTCTCTCTCTCTCTCTCTCTCTCTCTCCCTCTCTCCCTCTCTCTCTCTCCCTCTCTCCCTCTCTCTCTCTCTCTCTCTCTCTCTCTCTCTCTCTCTCTCTCTCTCTCTCTCTCTCTCTCTCTCTCTCTCTCT
The DNA here is from genome assembly GCF_040958095.1 of Procambarus clarkii. NCBI lineage: Eukaryota > Metazoa > Arthropoda > Malacostraca > Decapoda > Cambaridae > Procambarus > Procambarus clarkii. Next base: position 7,280,705 of record NC_091181.1, on the reverse strand, counting down.
CTCTCTCTCTCTCTCTCTCTCTCTCTCTCTCTCTCTCTCTCTCTCTCTCTCTCTCTCTCTCTCTCTCTCTCTCTCTCTCTCTCTCCCTCTCTCCCTCTCTCCCTCTCTCCCTCTCTCCCTCTCTCTCTCTCTCTCTCTCTCTCTCTCTCTCTCTCTCTCTCTCTCTCTCTCTCTCTCTCTCTCTCTCTCTCTCTCTCTCTCTCTCTCTCTCTCTCTCTCTATTTTCTGCTTTCTGGGAAGACTAACCAGGACAGGGGCAAACACCTGTTAACTTTACACATTTAATAACAAAGAACATGTACAGTACATTACATACAAGAAATAAGGATATTAGCCAAAACTTTTTAAGCTACTATAACCTGGTTGCAATCCAATACCATCTTGGCTTCACCAGCCGTCTATCAAGTGGTTGTCCAACTCCTGGGTTGCCACTTATTACTCTCACCAAGTGGGTTAAATCTCGTCGTAATAATATTACACAGTTTGCCCTAGAATTTTAATTTTTAAATTTTGCCCCGAGGGACGAGTTTATTGGGCAGCGCCATCCACCTTGTGAGTGGACAGACCGCCGTAGCAGCATGTACAACTCTCCCCAATAGGAAAAAATCCCGCTGGGTTGTTCATCCTGTCACTTGTACCCAGACACAGCTGGGACTTGCTTAACTGTCTCAAGTGAACAGCTCCTCAAACAAGAAAATTAACATCTATTCACTCTTAAAAGCTTACGTTATCTTGCGGGTGCAAAATGGGGAAATCTTTTAAGAACAGTACCAATATTTGACAAATAGTGTTTTACTAACTCAAACAATGTGGAGTTCATTATTCTACACATACTTCTGATGTATCTCAGGTGTTCACATTCACGTAGATAGTGGTCAAGGCGGTGTCCATTATTCTCACCACAGATTCTGCAACTTCGCTGATCAACTGTTGTTTCCATTCCATATCTCCATGGATATTTGTATCCAAGACGGACTCTCGCTATTACTGACTCTCCCTCGTCCTCCTCCTCTTAGGCCATAATGATTGGGATTGCCAGCTGCAACCATGTTATACCATCGTACAGATTTACTGGTTTGTGCTTCTATCCTCCTTTCCTCAGTTACCTTGTCACGGTGATGTTGCCTGACAATACCTCTAATTTGTAGTAGAGTCTTGGGTATGAAGTATTCAATATGGTCTCCTTCAGCGCCTTCAGCAGCCAGCACATCTGCTCGTTCATTCCCACATATTCCAACATGGGAGGGGATCCACAGAAACTTGATGACTCTTCCCGGATTGGTAAGTGCTCTCATAGCACTCTTAATTTCAGCGACTATTGCAAGATTTTCTGCCCGATTTTTACTTAGGCATTGCAGTGCTGCTTTTGAATCGGTGTAAATCACTGCACCATTAGTGCTCCGTTCAAGAAACCTTAACGCCATAACAATGGCAGTTAGTTCTGCTTGCGTTGAAGAGGCATAGTTCTCAATACGTGCTTTTTCTTCATTTCTGCGTTGGAAAGTATTATCCTTGATTACCGTGTATACTGCACCAGCCCTTCCATTGAGAGGATTAGATGACCCGTCAGTGTAAATTTGATCTAGTACATCTTCGGCTTCTTTATAAATTTCCTCGAGATACTTGTGCTTCATTTCTTGTAGTAACATGTTGGATTTTTTCATTGCCATTTCATTGATGATGATCTTGCACGAGTCATCCTCCCAGGGAGGTAACCTCTCTACAGGCAGGAGCTCACGGGCTTGCTCAAGCAGGTGAAGCTCTTCAAGGTAGCAGACTGATCTGTGATGCCATTTTTTGCTTCTCCTGTTTCCCCTTGAAAGTAGCACAGAGCTCAGTTTTTTCTTAGCAATATCATTGTAATGGGGATCTCTGGCTATCCTAATTGCAAGCTTAGCATTTAGCTCCTTAATTCTGCTTTTAACACTGGGAAGGGACAACTCCTCTTGTAGATTAGACGTTTTGGCAGTTCTTGGAACTCCAAGAATGATTGTCATGGCTTCATTTTGAATGCTTTCAAGCCTTTTCATATCGTTTTGGGAGTAGGTGCACAGAACTGATGCGGCATAGTCTATGACGGAGCGCACATAGGCTGTGTATATCATTTTAAGCACGGCAATAGAGGCTCCATGTCCATTCCAGGTCATAGCTTTCAGTGCCCTGAGTCGACTTTTGCATGATCCTATGAGTTGATTAAGCTCCTCTTTCTTCCACTTGTTAGAGCCGACAGTGACGCCAAGATACCGATAGTGGTCAACCCATTCAAGTGTTACACCATTAATTTGCAGTTCTTCATTTTCTCTCCGCTTGTGATGGGAGTATGCCTTCGTCTTGTTTGTGGAGAGAGTGAAACCGAGCTCAATACATTTCCTTCCGAGGAGTTCAATGGACTGTTCAATTTTTCCCAAGGTGGGAGCTTGTATTAGGATATCATCTGCATATTCCACTTGTTGTGTTCCTTCCGGAAAATCAATATTTGCAATGGCGTTAATGAGTACATTGAATAGTGTAGGGCTTAAGACTCCGCCTTGGGGGGTCCCGAGTTCCATATTCATTGTTCTGGAGGATAGCCCTAGAATATACATATATAACTCAGCCTATAGCTGGAACACTAGAAACATCAGTATTACACAGTCAGTCCTGTAAGTATATAAAGCTCTGTCTGTGGCTGTGACACTAGAAACATCTGCATCCATATTCCTCAACACAAAAATGGTCAACCTCTCACCTTCCACTGCGTCTTGTACGGTAATGACATTCAAGCTCTCTCCCAATACATTAAAAGTAGTCACCATGAACCTCTGCTCTTCATCTAGAGGCTCACTACCCTGTATATCTCTAGGTTGTCCCAGAACTGTCTACAAGGGTCTTCTGCAGCTCTCCCACATTGCTACACCATGAAGGTTTCCTCGAACACCAGTGATGCTCCACCACTGATTCCACAGACACGTGCAACTCCACTTCCTGTTGCTTCACACAGCTTCAGGTCCAGCTCCTCACTATGGGGGCTCTGCTCTTTCACAGAGTTCAGTTATCCTTCTACAGCCTTGGAGTTCCATCCACAAACTTCTTCCCTGGCCTCGAAGTTCTCCCATCAACTCCTTCCCCAAACCAACCTGCAATTCTCATTGACATGCCAATAAAAATGTTTCCCTACTAACATATAACTAAAATATATTCACACACAATAAGTATCTTCACTCGACATCTTTTTAAATTCCCGCACGCTGCGAGGGGGGACTCCCCCACGTCTTAGGCGAGGCCATACTCGATGTCGCTGGGAGCCGGCGCAGTCAGGAGCTATGCTCCCTCAGTCACCTACTGACCTCTGTCGAGGGAGGACGCACCACTCCTCTCTCCAGGATGTTCCTCAATCTTTACTCTCTTATTTAAGCTCACTGCCTTAACAAAACGTATCTAATGTATCCATAAACACTTGCCATGATCGATGGTCACACGATGAATCACAGGCAACCACTAACAACTGGTGAAATAGACTTACCACAGAATTTGTCTTATTTGAGGGCACTCACTCGCTGACGCTCAGACAGGCCTTCCACGAAAATGCTTCAGGACTGCTTCACAACTCTTCCTGCAGTCCATGACTTGAGCCCACACGTCTCCAGACTGATTACACAATCGAAATGTCTGCTCACTTCCTTCCTTTTGAAGGTATATCAATTAGGGTGTTCTTCTCTATCTAGTGCTTAATGGAGCACGACCTTCCCTCACGATTTCTGCTGATCAAGTGACCAGCGAGCCTCATACCTTGTCGGCAAAAATCGCGACATCTCATGTCAAGTCATTTATTTACATATTTATTCACTGCCTATGCTTTTAAACTATTCGTCAATATTAGCCAAGTGTTTAATATGTATTTACATGTCTATATTTCCTTTGACCTCTCAGTTGGGTCTGGTTTGGTTAATAACTCTCACAAGGGGTAGACTCGTTTCTCAGGCTACCTGGGGTTATAACAGGCTGAAAATCCCATAACACTGCAGGCTGCTAAACTATGCGGATGACTTTGTTATCATCATAAAAGGAAGGGATGCGACGCACCTTGCACCCAAATGCTTAGACTGCATCAGTGAAGAGGCAAAGCAGATTGATACCAAACTCAACCCCCACCAAGACAAAAGTCATGTCCTGGTGGGGTTTAATAATTTTGTATTAATTTTTTTTTTAATATTTTTTTATCAGTCCAAAGAATAGTGAAGCCCAACAACCAACTCACAGTACAGGGTCAACCAACTGAATGGGTGGACACTTATCAGTATCTAGGAATAATCCTGGACACACACATGAATTTTAATGCTGAGGTCACTTACTTGAGAGAGAGGACTGCAGTCAAGACGGCAATCCTCAGGTCGCTAACCTCCAGCTCTGGAGAAGCCAATCTGCAAATCCTTAACACATATTATGTACAGGCAGTCAGATCAGAGAACGACTTTGTAGCACCTTCACTCACAATCATATCACAACAACAGTGGAAAAAGCTTGCAGTAGGACAATCCAATGCTATGAGAGCTGCTCTGGGAGCCCCTAAGTGGACATAACTTGAAACTCTCTAAGACTGGAAACGGGTTTGCCCCCTTTTCAAAAAAGTATATTTCAATGAATAACTATGTTTATCAGAGATATTTTTTCCCCCTGATCCACTCCCAGTACGACAGGCCTTGGTGGCAGGACTTGGCCAAAACAATGGTAACTCTTAGGCTGCCAGAGCGGGAGAAGTTCTAAACAGACTTCAATTAAAAAGCATGATTCTTGACACAGGAGGTGATCATCCACACCCAAACTACACTTGTTCCCAACCGTGGGAAGAGCCTACTTTTAAAATAGTAATAGAAGGTCTTCTGATGAAAAAGGCTGTCTATGACCCAACAATCATAAGGCGCATCATAGAAAAGCAAATGAGCAGCATTGCAGTAGCAGGAGCCACTCGCATCTTCACAGACGGATCGGTGGACAAATAATATAAGAGTGCTGGCGCTGCTCTTTGCACGGCCAGCGTACAGGCATATTGGAGACTGGGAGGACCAGTATTATCGCCCCAAACTGAGATGTTTGCCACACAACAGGCATTCGCATGTCATTGCACAAAACACTCAAAATGCAATAAAACACACAGACTCAAACACTGCATTTCAAATATTGCGAAAAAGGTAATGGAAAGACAACATGGAAATAATTGCCACAATTTTGTATCCAGGAGCAGTAGCTAAAGGCAAAGGACTCAACATCACCCTAAACTGGATCTCATCCCATATTGGAATCCCATAAAATGAGAAAGCCGATGAAACTGCTAAATTGGCAACTCGTCATCCAGTGATATATAAAACAATCCAACCCAGCCTAGAGTACATAAGAAACATCCTCACCAAAACACTCGCACACCTCAACAAAGCCCATCTACAACAAAAAATAACAGAAGGTTCCAACCCAGCAATATGGTATCTTCAGGTTATCTTCAAGTTAGACAGGTTAAATATCCCAAAAGGAATCCACAGGGAGATAGCAGTTCAATTATATAGATTACATCTATGTTACAGCTGCTTCAGGGAAATTCGTGAACCCAGAGAGTGGGAATGCATCTTCTGCCAAACAATCACAGAAAAGTCACTACTTGACTATGTCATACAATGTGAAGCAACCAACAACCTTAGAAGAGCTCTAATAGTCCCTAAATCATGCAGTAACCACCATAAAGCCATCAACACTGCCACTCTTCTGGTATAAAAAGGTGTCCAGCAGCTGGACAGCCTCATAAATACTGTCAAAAAGTATCCTTCCCATGATAGCATCCACATAGTATGGACTCGCGATTTAAATGCGAGCTCAGCACACAGCTCCCACAACCAAAGATCACATTGGCTCCCAAAAATCTATCACTAACAGGCTATTCATGCTCGTGCAACCTTTTGAGTGGCTTAATGTTCATCAAAGATTCAATCAATCTCTCTCCCATCACGGGCTATTCATGCCCGTGCCACCTCTTGGGAGGATTAATCTTCGTCAATCAATCTCTCTCCCTACTAGGCCTTGCATAGTAGGCTGAGAAGTGCGTTCTGGCTACTAGGTACGACATATATATATATATATATATATATATATATATATATATATATATATATATATATATATATATATATATATATATCCAGTCAGGCTTGTTCGCATATATATATATATATATATATATATATATATATATATATATATATATATATATATATATATATATATATATATATATATATATATATATATACACATATATATATATATATATATATATATATATATATATATATATATATATATATATATATATGTCGTACCTAATAGCCAGAACGCACTTCTCAGCCTACTATTCAAGGCCCGATTTGCCTAATAAGCCAAGTTTTCATGAATTAATGTTTTTTCGTCTACCTAACCTACCTAACCTAACCTAACCTAGCTTTTTTTGGCTACCTAACCTAATCTTACCTATAAATATAGGTTAGGTTAGGTTAGGTAGGGTTGGTTAGGTTCGGTCATATATCTACGTTAATTTTAACTCCAATAAAAAAAATTGACCTCATACATAGAGAAAAGGGTTGCTTTATCATTTCATAAGAAAAAAATTATAGTAAATATATTAATTCAGGAAAACTTGGCTTATTAGGCAAATCGGGCCTTGAATAGTAGGCTGAGAAGTGAGTTCTGGCTACTAGGTACGACATATATATATATATATATATATATATATATATATATATATATATATATATATATATATATGTCGTACCTAGTAGCCAGAACTCACTTTTTGGCCTACTATTCAAGGCCCGATTTGCCTAATAAGCCAAGTTTTCCTGAATTAATATATTTTTTCTATTTTTTTTCTTATGAAATGATAAAGCTACCCATTTCATTATGTATGAGGTCATTTTTTTTTATTGGAGTTAAAATTAACGTAGATATATGACCGAACCTAACCAACCCTACCTAACCTAACCTAACCTATCTTTATAGGTTAGGTTTGGTTAGGTAGCCGAAAAAGTTAGGTTAGGTTATGTTAGGTAGGTTAGGTAGTCGAAAAAAAATTAATTCATGAAAACTTGGCTTATTAGGCAAATCGGGCCTTGCACGACATATATATATATATATATATATATATATATATGGGTACGACATATATATATATATATATATATATATATATATATATATATATATATATATATATATATATATATATATATATATATATATATATATATATATGATGCACAACTTGCCTAAACACACAAGTGAAGTTAAACAATTTTAGAACACTTTCCCACCTGGAGACTCGAACCCTTGCCAGCACAGAAGCCTTCCAGCAACTGGCATAACAGGTATACCTTTAACCCACTGCACCACACTCAGACCCTTAAAAAGAGATGGTAATTTCGGGGTATTTAAACCCCCCAAAGATCACCACCTCCCAAGGGCAACTAGAGCACAACTTGATGCAAGTTGTGCATCAAGCATAGACACAGAGTTCTCCCATATTAATATTGGAGAACTCTGTGTCTGTGCTTGATGCACAACTTGCCTAAACACACAAGTGAAGTTATACAATTTTAGAACACTTTCCCACCAGGAGACTTAAAAGAGATGGTAATTTCAGGGTATTTAAACCCTCCAAAGATCACCACCTCCCAAGGGCAACTAGAGCTAGTGAGGGGTCACTCACGTTTTCCATCAAGTCCCTGTTAACAGGGACTTGATGGAAAACGTGAGTGACCCCTCACTAGCTCTAGTTGCCCTTGGGAGGTGGTGATCTTTGGGGGGGTTTAAATACCCCAAAATTACCATCTCTTTTAAGGGTCTGAACATGGTACAGTGGGTTAGAAGCGTACCTGTTATGCCAGTTTCTGTAAGGCTTCTGTGCTGGCAAGGGTTCGAGTCTCCTGGTGGGAAAGTATATATATATATTGTCGGGGTTTCAAGTAAGTAACCGTACTTAATATCCTGGCTTTGTCGCCAATGTCGGGGTTTCTCTAAACCTCACCAGTCACCACCAAGTACTAGTAGTGGTAACTGTTACTTACTGTAGCCCTGCGGGTCTTCACTCCATCCTCAAGGTGCCACTGTTCACCTGGAGAGCCTCCCAGTCTACCTCCGGCCGGCCTCCTAGCCAAAGACGAGTGGGAACACGATATACTCTCTTATTCATATGCCTGCCCCGACAAAGGACTCTACTGCTTACTGAAAGGTCGCCAAATGGTGTTCTCCGTGTCCAGTAACACGACAGTGGTATTGTGGAATTCTGGTAATAGTGGCAGAGAGCACACTAATTAAATCTGGTAACAGGCAGGTATATATATCTCAATCACTCTCTCTCTGTATGGACTCAATAATCTCAATAGCAACAAGTAATGGAGGGCTAATGCAAACACGAAGGTGCTTTTGTATTTTACTTAAAATATTAAAGTATTATCGCTCTGGATCAACAACAAGGCAACGAAGTACATTGCAGCAAATCACTCTCTCTCTTCATAAATCAGGAACACCACACTATGGCAACACTCCCCCTCCACCGTACATCTCCAGCTGTCACGCCCCCTCACTGTATACTCTCTCTCTGTACTTGTTGTCCTAGCCTTAAGCGCCTATTTCTTTAAATTCACAGTGAACACAATACTGGCACTCAGCTCAATAAATGGCTATAATGGCAATAAACGCAATAAATCAATGTACTGGCCTTAAACACAGTAAATCTTTTCAATGGCAATAAGCACAGTAAATCTTTTCAATGGCAATAAACACAGTAACTCACTGTAATGGCATTAAACACAGTAGATCACAATAATGGCCCCAAACACAGTAAATTACTTCAATGGCAATAAACACAGTAAATCACTGTACACATCAATATACTATTCAATACTCCAGCACTATATATATATATATATATATATATATATATATATATATATATATATATATATATATATATATATATATATATATGTATATATATATATATTGTGACGGTAACGCGTTGGTGTTCGGCTGTTTAAGGCTAGGGGTATGGCCTCGTCACATAGTTATAAAAAAAAAATAGAAAAAACTGGAACTTCGTCTGTGGTAAGGTAAGGAGAAGACACACAAAACACAAGTAAACTTTAACAATGAAATTTTAATTACGTTAAATAAATCAAAACATGAATAAAATGGACAAACAAATTCGTATAATAAAATCAATCAATCAAAATAATAAGAATAATTAAATGACACAATGAAAAGTTACGTTAAGACAAAATAACAAGAAGTGCAATACAAAAATAAATGTAAGGTGCTGGAATATTGGCTTTAAGCTATCACCTCTCTCGGTACACGCTTACGTCTAGCCGGGAGAAGTGGTAACTGCGGAAGCACTGAATATTCTGAGGTCTGAGGTCGTGGCGACCCCAGACATCAAGTAGTATGGGGGGGGCGAGTGCAGTTGCAGCCAGACCGGCGACCAATCAGCGGAGCCGGTAGTAAGACAGGTAGTTTGGCGGTTTGAGTCTGAGCAGGTGTCCCTGGCTGCATACGTTTTGCGCTCTGGCAAACCTTGCTGGTGTTGTTGTCGTTGTTGGACATTTCTTCCATAGTAGTTTTATATATTTGTTGCGACGTATTTGTGGAGGGAAGAGCAGGCTCAATCTCTTGAAGGAGATTATCGTCACAACTCTCCCCCGAAGCCTGCGGTTCTGGAAGAAGTACGTCGTTAGGTGGTGGAGTAATGGATGGAGTCGCTTCTACTTCATAAACTCTGGAGAGGGCATCGGCTATGGTGTTGTCAGAACCCTTGATATAGCGGATCTCCAGGTTGAAGTCTTGTAAATCAGAGCCCATCGTAGAAGACGCTGGTTGGTGAATTGGGCTTGATGTAGGAAGCGGAGAGGGTTGTGGTCTGAGAAGATGGTGGTAGACCTGGCGCCTTGTAGGTACGGAGCGAAGTGTTGGAGGTTCAGGACGATGGATAGTAGCTCCTTTTCAATAGTGCTGTAGTTCCTCTGGTGTGGTTTCAGTTTGTAGCTGTAGTAGCTGACAGGTAGAACCTCCTCGCTTCGTTGTTGCATCAGGACACCACCAACGCCGGTACCACTGGCGTCGACATGAAGGACGAAAGGCTTGGTGATATCTGGAGAGGCGAGAATGGGGTTAGAACAGAGGAGGAATTTGAGTTGTTCGAAAGCAACGGTTTGCTGTATGGTCCAATTATACCGTTGCTTGGGACTGGTTAATAGAATTAGAGGTGTGGCGACTGTACTGAAATTCCTCACAAACCTACGGTAGTAAGAGGCAAGACCAAGGAAGCGCAGGAGCTGCTTCCTGGTGGTAGGCTGTGGATACTGGTGGATGGCTTGAGTGTGTGAGTCTAACGGAGCTATGCTGCCACTCCCAATAACATGACCCAGATAACGCACTTTACCTTTCGCGAAAGTGGACTTGCCCAGGTTGATGGTGAGGCCGGCTGTCAGGAGCTTGGAGAACAGACGTCGCAGCTGGAGCAGATGTTCACTCCAGGTGTTGGAGGCTACGACGATATCGTCCAGGTAGGCGTATGTGTTATCCAAGCCCTGGATGACACGGTTGACAGCTCTTTGAAAGGTGGCCGGGGCATTACATAGTCCGAAAGGAAGGCGTTCATATCTGAAAAGTCCAAAAGGAGTGATGAAGGCAGATATCTCTTTAGCGCGCTCCGATAGACACACTTGATAGTACCCCTTAAGCAAGTCCACTTGGGACAAGTACTGGGCACTACCAATGGCATCAAGGATGTCATCTATCCTTGGCAAGGGGTAAGCATCCTTGACAGTGACATTGTTCAGTTTACGATAGTCAGTGCATAACCGCACCTTACCTTGGGGTTTGGGCACCAAGATACAAGGTGAGGCCCAGGGGGACTCACAAGGTGTAGCCAGTCCATGATCCAAGAGGTACTGCACCTCAGCACGCATGACTTCCTTCTTGCTCGGGCTGATTCGGTAGAAGGGTTGACGAATCGGCCGGGTGTCGGGGAGCAGTTGGATGTCGTGCTGGGTAACATTACACTCTTGGGGGTCATCTCGGAACAACTCTTGATGTTCTCTGAAGATCTTGACGAGAGGTGCACTATGATTATCCTGAAAGTATTTGGGAAGATCATTAAGGATTTCGGAATTAGAAAGCGCTGACTCCTTGTCAGTGCTTTCGGGAGGAGAAGCTGGGAAGGTCTCACTGTGGATGTAGGGTTCTGTGAAGGTGGAATAGTTAATTAGGACAGTGGGAGGAGTACCATTATATTGCTTCAGGAGGTTGACGTGGCACAGCTGGGTCTTCCGCCGCCTATCTGGAGTCTCTATTACGTAGTTGTTATTATTCCTGCACTCTTTGACGCGGTAGGGTCCTGAAAACCTGTTTTGTAAAGGTGAACCTGGGATAGGGAAATATGGAAGGATGAAGTCTCCCGGCTTGAATTTTCGTACTTTGCTGGTCTGGTTGTAATGAGTTTTCATCTTCTCCTGGGCTTTCAATAGATTATCATGGGCAAAGCGGTGGACTCTCTCTAGAATGTGTTGAAGGTTTTGAAGAAACTGGGGCACATTCTGATGCTCACTGAAGGTGGCATCTCTGAGAGAGTCTTTGAAAGCCTTAAGGGGAGTACGGCACTTACGGCCGTAGAGCATCTCATAAGGAGATACTCCTAGGGACTCATTGGGGAGACTTCTGAAAATACACATTATAAGGTCAATCTGCTTATCCCAATCCTTCGAGGTTTCACTACAAAACTTTTTCAAGAGTGCTTTGATGGTCTGATGACTACGTTCAAGAGAACCCTGTGAAGCAGGATGATAGGGGCTGGACAATACCTGTTTGATGTTGAACTCCTCCAGTGTCCTTTTGAAGAGATCACTGGTGAAGTTGGTACCACAGTCGCTTTGAATCTCCCTGGGAAATCCGTATTGAGTGAAGATCTTCAATAGATGTTTTATAACCGTAGCAGCCGTGATGTTCTTCACTGGAACTGCTATGGGAAATCTGGTGGTAGGACACAGGATGGTTAGGATGTAGGCGTTACCTGAACTGGTCCGAGGTAAAGGACCAACACAGTCTATTATGAGTCTGTGGAAAGGTTCCACAGGCACCTGTATGGGAATCAGTGGCGCTCTGGGAATGGAGATGTTCGGTTTGCCTGCCATCTGACATGTATGACACTGTTTTACGTACTGTTTGACGTTATTTACCATACCTGGCCAGTAGTAGTCTTGACGAATCCCATGGTAAGTCTTGTTGAAGCCGTAGTGGGAGAATGCTCCGTGGGCCAGGTGTAGAATAGTGGGCCGCAGGCTGGTAGGAATCACAAGTTGTTCGATGTTGGCCCAATCGTCCTCCTCCTTCAGTTTACTGGGTCTATATCTGCGGTAGAGTAAGTCGTTCTCTAGGAAGAACCCAGGAATACTGTCGGGTTGAGTCTCAGCCTGGAAAAACAATGGTGTTAAAGTAAGATCTTCCCTCTGCAACTTACGGAACTCCAACTTGGTCAGATGCGGGGGGAGTTTCTGAGGGTCTTGAGGGACAGCGGTAGCAGTAGAGTCAGCTGGCTGTGGACGTGCGGCTTGTGCACGGGTGGTCACGAGAACCGGAGGAGAAACTTCATCACTCTCTTGAACCTCTGCTGGAACATACTCTAGAATAGGGTTTATTGGCACAGAGTTACACACCTGGGGTTTGTCCATGACGATCAGGTTGGTCGGTTGCAGGTCTTCTGCCAAGTCGTTGCCTAGGAGAAGTTGCACTCCAGGCATGGGAAAAGGCTTTTCCCTGACGGCGACTTGGACTTCCCCGTTCACGTAGGGACAATCCAGGTGGACTCTGGCGAGAGGGTATGGAGTGGTAGCAGTGAGGTCAGTGATGAAGACAGTTTCTCCGGTGTAGGTGATGTTGGGCACAGCCGACTTCAAGATGATCGATTGTAGAGCCGCTGTGTCCCTCAAGATCTTCAATTTGAAACGTCCCTCCGGATTTGAACCGTTGGCAGAGACAGTTCCAGTATACAGGTGGTTACTGAAAAGAGAAAGATCATTAACTTTAACACCAACATTCATCACAGGCTTACCGGACTTAGGAGGAGTTGGTTTGGGTTTTTGTTGGTCAGTGGTTTCCTTGTATTGAGACTTACCACACTTGTCTATGGTATGTCCATAGAGTCTACAATACTTGCAGTACAGTTGTGAACCAGCTTGATCGGGGCTCACCTTCTCGTAACTGTACCACGACTTCTTACTGGAGGATGGTTCGGGTGTCAGCCGGTGGATGAGGCTGTAAGTGTCAGCCGACTTAGCACACTTCAGGTAGTCGGTTTCTTCTTTATCTGCTAAGTAGAGGCGGACAGGAGGCAGCACACGTCTCAAGAATTCTTCAACAAGCATCAGGTTGACGAGTTCTGTAAAAGTAGAGACATGTGCTGCTTCCAGCCATTTCATGAAATACCTCCGTTTCGTGTTAGCAAACTCGAGGAAGGTAGTGGTACTTGCCTTCAGGTGGTCACGGAATTTCCTTCTATAACTTTCAGTAGAGAGGAGGTAGGCGTCCAACACTGCTTGTTTCAGAGTCTGGTAGTCATTCTCAGACGCCAGAGTACTGAGTGTGACTGCCGCTCTACCTGTAAGATGGACTCTGAGAAGTGTGGCCCATTGGTCGACAGGCCAACTGAGTTGATTAGCAAGGGTTTCAAAGGTGGTGAAAAACACATCAACTTCTGCTTCTACAAAGGATGGCATTAACTTACTTGCATGTGATATATTAAAACTGACGGGAAGATTGGCAGTAGCTTGTTGGCGTTGAGCGAAGTGTGAAGTTTCCAACGTGTATTCCCGTTGACGACACTCTAGAGCCAGAGACGCTTGTTGCTTGTCATGTTCACGTTGCATCTCCAACTCGCGTCGTTTTGTTTCAAGCTGTACGCGTTCCCGCTCCTGGAGCATTGCAACCTCACGTTCCTGGAGGGCGAGTTCACGTTCCTTGTGGGCGATTTCTTGTTCGTGTTCTTCTCTCCTCAAGGCAGCATGCGCGTTCTTGTTCTCTTCGTATGGCAGCAGCTCGTTCTTGTTGTTCGAGGGCTTCCCTTTGTTGTTCGCGGGCTTCCCTTTGCTGTTCACGTTCAATCTTGGCCAGCTCTAGTTTGAGTTTCATCGTTGCCAAATCAGTTTTATCTGCAATATAGTAAGTTTCATGAGTTTAAGAGTCTATCTTACCTTGCTCTAAATAGTAATCTAGTAACAGGTTGTGTAGGTCATTTTTGTTGGCTTGGTAGGGAACTTCTAGTTGATACTCATGTGCAAGAGTTTGTAATTCAGTCCTCTTGGCACGACTTAAAGTCCCTATTTCACCTGCTGGATTTGCACGGAAAGCTTGGAGACGAAACATGGTGAAATTAGCAAATAAAGGTACACGAATATTCAATAGTGAATGTCAGAAACAGGACAACGTGGCAACTGGTACCTATCCTGTGAGATCTTTAACAATTAAAGTTAAGTAAAAGATGTTAAATGATTAAATTAAATCAAGGGCGCAGGAAATCTTGTACCCGGTACTCATGTAAGAGAATAAGGGCAAGAAAATCCTACTAACAAATGAAACAGAGTTTCGAAAACAAATGAAACAATTAATTGTCTCAAAAGTAAAATTGGTAGTCCAAGGATGTAGGCATACCTTGCCAAGTCTCTATGGGACATAAAGCAAGTTTTTCCTACTGAATTTAATATGATACTTACAGAATTAGCGAACTTTTGTGCTCTGAAAAAGTAAGCTAATTCCCTACCGTTGTATGTATCATCATCTCTGACTGACGTGTAGGGGTGCGAGGTGTCAACTGGTGACGAGAACTGCTGCTGAGGTCCCAATTCAGCAACTAAAGTTCGAGCTAGAGGAACTATGGCCCTCTTTGTCCTCCTACAGTCAGATTGCAGAAGATTGGGTACTCTTGACCCGGGGCAGACCACAGTACCAGGGTACCAATATGATGATCTGTCAAAATGAGAAATATTCAAGGGACAAAGATGGTAAACACGAGTAATAACACGGAGGGAGAGATGACCAATTAAGAGTAAGACTGAGGCCTACAGTCACCACGTAATCCAAAGTTGTCTCACCTTCACTATATGTTACTCTCGTAATGCACAATACACCGCACCTTATAAAAAATGAAATTGAATATGAAAAATAGTAAAGCTACGTTAACAAAGTTAAATACGCTTACCATAAATTACCACTTGGCACCAGTACCTGAGTGAAGCTCCTAGGACAGGCCCCCATATAACTTGTGACGGTAACGCGTTGGTGTTCGGCTGTTTAAGGCTAGGGGTATGGCCTCGTCACATAGTTATAAAAAAAATAGAAAAAACTGGAACTTCGTCTGTGGTAAGGTAAGGAGAAGACACACAAAACACAAGTAAACTTTAACAATGAAATTTTAATTACGTTAAATAAATCAAAACATGAATAAAATGGACAAACAAATTCGTATAATAAAATCAATCAATCAAAATAATAAGAATAATTAAATGACACAATTGTCGGAAAATCCGACACCATTTAATAATCATACAGATAATAGCTGTATTACCAACAAGTTACCCATAGAAAACGTAACTTGTAGTGGAATTACCGTCTAAAGAAAACGGGATATCATCACCACATACTATTATAATTCACCAGCTATTTTGCTGGGAATTATTCTTAAATACATTAGTCTTTGGACTTTACCATCATAAAAACATCTTATATAAATTAACTTAATTATCAATATTAAAGTAGAGTAAATGTGACCCTTCTATCACTTTCTGAAATCTGGACAAAGTAGGCCAGGCGAGAGGGGGAAGGGGGGCAGCCATTGTTGTGTCACCTCCGAGACGTGTGGAGCAAATTCGGCTCCTATCATTCTGGACAATGTCGGCCAGTAACGTCAATAGTATGGAGTGTTAAACAGTCATTGTTTATACGAGACCAGAGGCACACGGGAGCAAATACGGCTCCTGTTAATTTTACTTGGACGTAGTGTTATGGAAACCAAAGGTACCATCTCCAACACGATGTCTACAATTCAAGTTAAGTCTATCCGAAACCCGTTTATCATTCATTTATGGCCATTAATGTCAGGATATAGGGTGACCCGGTTAGATCACGTGGAAGCCTCAAACTAAAGGTAATTAAGCCAGGTCTTTAATGTTCCATGTACTGTATAGTGTTTTCTCTGATATAACTTGTCATATATAGGATTCTGGCTTCACAGTTAGCGCCCTTTTGACAGGTCAAGACGAGGAAGAGTTTGTGCACCAGTTACTGGGTGATATGGAAGCTACCTCAAAGAGGATAATTTGGTGTCTACACCCTAGTTATACCTGGTGGACTAACCTGCTGTACTATAAGATAAGGAACCTCATCAATGTATGTAGCTATTACTGTAGTTTGATTGGCTGCATATATATTAATTTAATAAACCCCCCCTAATGTGTAGAGGATCGATTTGTGAGATTGAGATTATTGCAGAAATACAGTCCACTTAACATTATACAAATTGCTATCGAAGTATATAAATTAACGTAAATATAAATTCATATAAATTAAATAAATATAAATCTCACAGGTCGGTACCCACATTATTTGGTCCTTCGAAACCGAATTATTTGGACCTTCGGAACCGGAATATTCGGTCCTTTGAACCCACATTTGGTCATCTTAGTACCGGATGAACCTATTAACCAGTGGATTCATTAAATATACTAGTGCAGTGTTATTTAAACAAGGCTAGCCAGTCAAAGACAGCGGCGAAGCCTCGTGGGAGCTCAGGAGCCTCCCTCAGCCCAATTCAGCTTCGTCAGCGGTTTCATGCACACCCACAGATATTTGGTGGCGTGTTATTTCGTGAAATGACAGCGCTAATATTGAAACCAGCCAAATTAGTGGCTGGGGTCTTCGTGAGATTGTTCACGGATTTCGTGGTGTTACATTTCGCGAGAGATTATCTACGAATTTTGTGGAGTTTATTTCGCGAGGTCACTAATAATATTTAATACTTCTTGATAATATTAGAAGTTTCATAGAGGCTATTATCAATAATTGTGTATATTATTTCTCCAAAATAGAGGAATAAAATTGGCAGATAATATTAAGTCTGATCACCTCACCGACTTCGATCTCCTTGTAGGGACAGACTATTGCCATCGATTCATCGGTAGCCCTACTAAATATCAGGGTATAACCATGTTAAACTCTGCAGGAGGTAAATTACTCTCAGGCCCAGTATCAAGCCTGAGGAGACCTATGCCTGCAGATAAACAATACCAGTAGAGATCTAAATTTGTCAGCTGATTATATTTCTCCAGTAGCATTATACTAAGGAGATTACAGCTGACTATACCAACAGAGGTTGATGTTAGTATCATCATTTAAAGCTGGAGATGAGTTCATGAGGCCTCAGTGGCAAATCAGTGAACAGTAGCCTAAAACAGCTACAAGTCACTGCGACCAATGTCACTGAACCCACTGCAGTCTCAGAACCATACTTTACTTTAATGATGAGCTATTCAATCCTCTGAATCAATTAACTAAATTAAACCCCAATAAATCTGATGACTGATTTGATACATTTATTATTTAATCAAGATGTATTCCATGGGCCTCAGTGTTTATATATCAGTGACCAGTTACCTGAAGAAACTTCAAGTTATATCTAATGTCACTGATCTCACTGCAGTCCCTGAATCATACTTGACTGTAGTACTTGATCACATCCAGTCTTCTGGGTTAAATAATATGTAATTAGGCTTGAATATTAGCCTTACAAGAGTTGACAGGGAAATGAAATCGCATTAGACTTCTAACCCCTGCAACTCTAGTACGGGACATCCGTCCTGTACGAACAGACACACAAATGTGTGATTACTAACTACTAACATCAAATTAATCTAATAATTCGAAGGAGGAGTATCGGTGTTCGTCTGTTCTAATTAGGACTTCGACCCGTGAGCAGCCCCCTGGGGAATTATGTCGGAAAATCCGACACCATTTAATAATCATACAGATAATAGCTGTATTACCAACAAGTTACCCATAGAAAACGTAACTTGTAGTGGAATTACCGTCTAAAGAAAACGGGATATCATCACCACATACTATTATAATTCACCAGCTATTTTGCTGGGAATTATTCTTAAATACATTAGTCTTTGGACTTTACCATCATAAAAACATCTTATA
This sequence comes from Procambarus clarkii, assembly GCF_040958095.1. Taxonomy (NCBI): domain Eukaryota; kingdom Metazoa; phylum Arthropoda; class Malacostraca; order Decapoda; family Cambaridae; genus Procambarus; species Procambarus clarkii. The sequence continues at coordinate 7,262,441 of NC_091181.1, read as the reverse complement.
TAAATTAACTTAATTACCAATATTAAAGTAGAGTAAATGTGACCCTTCTATCACTTTCTGAAATCTGGACAAAGTAGGCCAGGCGAGAGGGGGAAGGGGGGCAGCCATTGTTGTGTCACCTCCGAGACGTGTGGAGCAAATTCGGCTCCTATCATTCTGGACAATGTCGGCCAGTAACGTCAATAGTATGGAGTGTTAAACAGTCATTGTTTATACGAGACCAGAGGCACACGGGAGCAAATACGGCTCCTGTTAATTTTACTTGGACGTAGTGTTATGGAAACCAAAGGTACCATCTCCAACACGATGTCTACAATTCAAGTTAAGTCTATCCGAAACCCGTTTATCATTCATTTATGGCCATTAATGTCAGGATATAGGGTGACCCGGTTAGATCACGTGGAAGCCTCAAACTAAAGGTAATTAAGCCAGGTCTTTAATGTTCCATGTACTGTATAGTGTTTTCTCTGATATAACTTGTCATATATAGGATTCTGGCTTCACAGTTAGCGCCCTTTTGACAGGTCAAGACGAGGAAGAGTTTGTGCACCAGTTACTGGGTGATATGGAAGCTACCTCAAAGAGGATAATTTGGTGTCTACACCCTAGTTATACCTGGTGGACTAACCTGCTGTACTATAAGATAAGGAACCTCATCAATGTATGTAGCTATTACTGTAGTTTGATTGGCTGCATATATATTAATTTAATAAACCCCCCCTAATGTGTAGAGGATCGATTTGTGAGATTGAGATTATTGCAGAAATACAGTCCACTTAACATTATACAAATTGCTATCGAAGTATATAAATTAACGTAAATATAAATTCATATAAATTAAATAAATATAAATCTCACAGGTCGGTTCCCACAACAATGAAAAGTTACGTTAAGACAAAATAACAAGAAGTGCAATACAAAAATAAATGTAAGGTGCTGGAATATTGGCTTTAAGCTATCACCTCTCTCGGTACACGCTTACGTCTAGCCGGGAGAAGTGGTAACTGCGGAAGCACTGAATATTCTGAGGTCTGAGGTCGTGGCGACCCCAGACATCAAGTAGTATGGGGGGGGGGCGAGTGCAGTTGCAGCCAGACCGGCGACCAATCAGCGGAGCCGGTAGTAAGACAGGTAGTTTGGCGGTTTGAGTCTGAGCAGGTGTCCCTGGCTGCATACGTTTTGCGCTCTGGCAAACCTTGCTGGTGTTGTTGTCGTTGTTGGACATTTCTTCCATAGTAGTTTTATATATTTGTTGCGACGTATTTGTGGAGGGAAGAGCAGGCTCAATCTCTTGAAGGAGATTATCGTCACTATATATATATATATATATATATATATATATATATATATATATATATATATATATATATATATATATATATATATATATATATATATATATATATATATATATATATATATATATATATATATGAAAGCGAACAAGCCTGAATGGTCCCCAGGACAATATGCAACTGAAAACTCACACCCCAGAAGTGACTCGAACCCATACTCCCAGAAGCAACGCAACTGGTATGTACAAGACGCCTTAATCCACTTGACCATCACGACCGGACATAATGAGGTGATAGCCTAAGCTATTTGAACCACCCCACCGCCGGCACTCGGATAGTAATCTTGGGCATAGCATTTCACCAAATCACGTGTGCCCCAAAGAATGAGGTGATTTGGTAAAATGCTATGCCCAAGATTACTATCCGAGTGCCGGCGGTGGGGTGGTTCAAATAGCTTAGGCTATCACCTCATTATGTCCGGTCGTGATGGTCAAGTGGATTAAGGCGTCTTGTACATACCAGTTGCGTTGCTTCTGGGAGTATGGGTTCGAGTCACTTCTGGGGTGTGAGTTTTCAGTTATATATATATATATATATATATATATATAGATCATTTCATCACTATAATAATAATGAGTCAATACGGGGCACACAGCCTTATACTAATAAATGGTACATTTGTATATATATTATATTCTCTGACGCAAACTTATAATATTAATGTCACATGAATGTAAATGTCCTCGACACAGCAATCTCTTCGATGAATCACATGTGCACTCACACACCACATATATATTTTGCGAGAGCTCTCTACAGCATCTCTCTGCACAACTGTGCCTTACTATGACATAAACATTGGTGAGCCCTGCTCACGACATAGAAGATACTCTGGCTAAAATAGCTGACTAAAGGGGAATGGGGAGGGAAAACTGAATTACCTACTTCCTCCTCAATGTTGTGGACTCGCCCTCTGTTGAGAGTTGAATTGAAGCTCCTGGTCCCGGCTCTCGACTCGTTGTAGGTAACGCCCCCACACACACACTGATGCTCTCTCCAGGAGCCTCTTCAACACCTCAAAAAACGCGTTTCGCCGTGCTCTATCCTCTGCAGGCCCGTGCTCCTCCACAACTTCTTGAAGGGTTGGAGTCGGTCTCCTGGCCGTCGACTTCTCCTCACAACTACACCTGCAGTCCTTTCTTTCGGCTGCAGTCGTTCTGATTCCCAATTAGCTTCGTTCTTCTCCTGCCTCTCGGTGTATTGGCCGAGCCGCTACATCATCACCTAAACTGGTGAAACTGCACAGTCGTCCTGGACGTCACTGCTCAGACTTCACTTCTTGCAACACACCTGTCACTGGAGCACTTGCTGCTCAATACTCGTCAATTCCTTCTTCGGTCCAACACATGGAATGAAGGAAGACCTCACAGGGTGATTGCAGACTACTGGGTGACGCGTAAATCCACCGGAACGGGGCAAAACTGTCAGACTGACAGGACCCCCTTTCGTACGTCTGACCTCCTCGACGTGTCGTGTCAAACTCCTGGGCGCCACGGCCATCGCCGTCCGGACCCCCCTGCCTTCGTGATGTCATACTTGCCAGGGGCGTTTCTCATTGGCTCCTTGTGCCACGTCACTGTTCTTGACCAATCTGGTGCTACTGACGTCACAACGTCTTGGCGGGAAATCGTAGTGTCCGGCGCCATCTTGGCGTCCTAAAGGGCCTAAGCCACTGGCCAAAACGCTCTTCTTTTGCGAATTTCTCGCCAACGCGAGAACACTTCACGCTCCCACATATGTCAAATTGTTCCCTGGAACGTAGAGAACGTTCGAATTCGAACGAATTCCTCAACTAGCATGAGGTTGATGAGTTCTGCAAATGTAGAGACATGTGCTGCTTCCAGCCATTTCATAAAATATATTTTCTTTGTATTGGCAAATTCTAGAAAGGTGGTGGTACTTGCCTTAAGATGGTCACGGAATTTTCGTCTGTAGCTTTCGGTGGAGAGAAGGTAGGCGTCCAACACTGCTTGCTTCAGGGTCTGGTAGTCATTCTCAGACGCTAAGGTACTGAGAGTAACTGCAGCTCTACCTGTAAGATGCACTCTGAGAAGGGTAGACCATTGGTCAGAAGGCCAACTAAGTTGATTAGCTAGGGTCTCAAAGGTGGTAAAAAAGACATCGATCTCTGTCTCGACGAATGCTGGCATTAACTTACTTGCATGGGAGATATTGAAACTGACGGGAAGACTGGCGGTAGCTTGCTGGCGTTGAGTGAGGTGCGTAGTTTCCAACGCGAGTTCTTGTTGACGACATTCTATAGCCATAGCAGCTTGTTGTTTGTCATGCTCGCGTTGCATCTCCAGGTGACGATGTTTTGCTTCAAGCTGTACTCTCTCACGCTCACGGAGTATTACAGTCTCACGTTCTTGTTCTTCTTTCCTCATTGCAGCTTCCTCCTTCCTCAGTTGTAGAGCTTCTTTTGCCAGGGCAGCCTCTCTTTCTCTTAGGGCCGCCTCTCTTTCTCTTAGGGCCGCCTCTCTTTCTTGCTCTTCTTTCCTCAAGGCGGCCTCTCTTTCTTGTTCCCTCAAGGCGGCCTCTCGTTCTTTCAGTTGTAGGGCTTCTTTTTGTTGTTCGAGGGCTTCCCTTTGTTGCTCTCGCTCGATCTTGGCAAGTTCTAGTTTGAGTTTCATTGTTGCCAAATCAGGTTTATCTGCAATAGAGTAAGTTTCGTGAGTGTCAGAGTCAATTTTCCTTTCATCTAAGAGGTAATCCATGATTAGGTTATGGATTTCATTTTTGTTGGCTCCATGGGGAACATCTAGTTGATACTCGTGTACAAGAGTTTGTAATTCAGTCCTCTTGGCACGACATAATGTCCCTATTTCACCAGCTGGATCGTTACGGAAAGCTTGGAGACGAAACATGGTGAAAGATAGCAAATAAATGTACACGAATATAGTTGTGATATGGTAAATGTCAGAAACAGGATAACGTGGCAACTGGTAACTATCCTGTGGAATTTTAATCTTTAACAATTAAAGTTAATTATGGGATGGTAAATGATTAGTCAATCAAAGTCGCAGGAAATCTTGTACCCGGTACTGAATGTAAGAGAATATGGGCAAGAAAATCCTACTAAATTAGTGAAACTGAGTTTCTAAAACAAATGAAACATTTAATTGCTCCAAAAGTGAATAAGGTAGTCCAAGAATGTAAGCATACCTTGCCGAGTCTCTATAGGACATAAGCAAGGGTTTCCCACTAAATGAATATGATACTTACAGAATTAGCGAACTTTGTGCTCTGTAAAAAGAAAGATAATTCCCTACCTAAGTAAATATCATCATCTCTGACCAACGTGTAGGGGCGCAAGTGTCAACTGGTGATGAGAACTGCTACTGAGGTCCCAACTCAGCAACAAAGTCCGTGCTAGAGGAACTATGGCCCTCTTTTCCTCCTTCGGTCGGATTGCAGAAGATAGGGTGCTTTGACCAAGAGACAAACCAAAGTACCAGGGTACCAAAATGATGATCTGCCGAAAATATGAGAAATATCCTAGGGACAAAAGGTGGTAAACACGAGTAATAACACGGAGGGAGAGATGACCAATTAAGAGAATGACTGAGGCCTCTAGTCACGTAATCAAAAGTTATCTCACACTCACCATATGCTACTCTCGGAATGCACAATACACACAGCACCATATAAATATAAAAATTAATGATTATATTGAAAGGCTACTTTAACAAAGTGAAGTACGCTTACCACAAATTGACGTTCTGGTACTAGTACCTGAGTGAAGCTCCCGGACTGGCCCCCATTAAAATGTGACGGGAAAGTGTTGGAGTGTTGATGTTTGGCAGTCCTCCAATGGCAGGTGTCAAAGCCTGGTCACACTTTAAACAAAAATATAGACTGCTTGCCTGTTGTCTGTGGTAAGTTAGAGGGAACATATGAACAATGAAACTTTAGTATATTTACTTTAAACATAAATGAAAATAAAGACAAATCTCGGGAAGTTAAATTATAGTTAAATAATAAAGAAAAATACAAAGACAATGTGAAATACAAAATTACAATGTTAAAATGGTGCTGAGAATATCGGCTATGGTGAAACCTCCCTTCGTATACGAGCTAATGAGCGAGTATGCCAGAGAGAGGTGTCAACCATAAGAGCACAAGAAATATTCTGAAGTAGGAATATTCTAAAGTGGATAGCTGGTCAGGCTCAGACGTCGATTCGTGTAGAGGGCGCTGAGGTGCTGTGTGCAGGTGCGCAACTGGCGAGTCACCAATCAGAGCAGGCAAGCTAGTGAAGGGTTGTTAGCTGGTTTGATAACGAGCCGGCGCATGGAGGGTGTGTGGAGTGGGGTGAACTTGGATACGTTTTGCCTCCTGGTCAAAACGTTTTGTGCTACTGGTGACGTATCTTGAATGTAGCATCTTATACTTGTGTCTTTGGCGTAACTTGAAGTAGGGAAGAGCAGGCTCAATCTCTCTTGAAAGAGATTATCGTCACAACTGTCCCCCGAAGCCTGCGGTTCCGGGTGAAGTTACGTCTTCAGGTGGTAGAGTTGTAGGTGGAGCAGCCTCTACCTCATAGATTCTGGAGAGGGCGTCTGCGATGATGTTGTCAGAACCCTTGATGTAGAAGATCTCCAGGTTGAAATTCTGCAGATATAAAGCTCATCGTAGAAGCCGTTGGTTGTTGAATTGGGCTTGCTGCAGGAAGCGTAGGGGATTGTGGTCCGAATAGATGGTGATAGACCGAGCACTTTGCAGGTACGGTTCGAAGTGCTGCAGGTTCAGGACGATTGATAGTAGCTCCTTCTCGATCGTGCTGTAGTTCCTTTGGTGTGGCTTTAATTTATGGCTGTAGTAGCTACAAGGCAGAATCTCCTCGCCTCGTTCTTGCATCAGGACACCCCTGATGCCGGTACCACTGGCGTCGGCATGGAGGATGAAAGGCTTCGTTATATCTGGCGAGGCGAGAATAGGATTAGAACAGAGCAGGTATTTAAGTTGTTCAAAAGCAAGCAGATTGAGCAGGCTCAATCTCTCTTGAAAGAGATTATCGTCACAAGTTAGTTTAGGTTAGGTTAAGATAGGTTAGGTTCGGTCATATAGCTACGTTAGTTTTAACTCAAATTTAAACAAATTAACTTAAACATAATGAAATGGACAGATTTATCATTTCATAAGAATTTTGTAAGAAAAATATACAAATTCCGGAAAACTTTGCTTATTAGAGAAATCGGCCCTTGCATAGTAAGCCGAGTTCGACGTTCTGACTACTAGGTACAACATGTATATAATCATTAAGGAAACAATTTTTTAAAATATATATAAGCATAGAAATTTGCTGATATGATTATAAAATAATTTAGTGCAATACAATCATTTAATGTGATGTTGTTTGTATAAATTTTAAGTAAATGTTTTCTACCAATTTATTTGCACTGTATTACTTTCCTTTTAGTTAATTATATGGAAACAGGCTGGAGACACGTTTGATTGAAAAAAAATTCCAAAGTTATCCAAAAGCTTAAGAAAAGACAAACACAAATCTGGTATGAACATACATATCATTGACAGCCAAAACCTACCAGTCATAGTCCCAACCGACTTTAAGGCTGGATTTTTATCATCAGCTCATGCAACACAATATCTATGGTGAATGGAGCTAAATTCAGACATTTCTTAGAAAAATTTCAACTGGAACCTCTGGATTTAGGTACAGCCTGCATAGGGAGTCCAGGAAACAGATCTCATAGTTCATATAACGGTTAGCTAATTAATTTTAAAACCAATTTATTTTATCCCCCAAGTAACCATAATTTAATGCATTCCACTCAGCATAATATAACCTAATATAATAACCTAATATACACTAGGTTAGGATACCTAGCCTAACCTAACTGTATATACATACAATGAGAAAGTGAGCTGTGTGAGAAACGCCTGTGTTTAATTATATACCTTTTTCAATAGCCAGAGTTGTTTTAGTGCTTAGTTATTATTTCATAAAATCTTCCGCGCATTAACCGGTATCATATAAATATTAACAGTCAGGAAACTCCCCCGGAACATACAGGTGGGTCTGAACTGAGAGACTATATAAACCCTCCATTTCCACAGGAATCACAATGATACTTCATCGACACCAGAGTGTGATGGCGGTGGTCACCATGCTGGCTAGTGCTGCTCCTGTATGTGGTCAGCAAGTTGGTGGGCCCAGAGTGCAGGTGGGCGAGATGGTGGATCGGGTGGCAGAGGAGGTGGGCGAGATAGTGGGTCAGGTGCTAAAGCACCGTGTTTCAGACTGTCACCTGGTTCTTATCACAACTGCTCGTCACTCACCTGTCCTTTCTTTACTGTTGAGGTAAATTTCTGTAGCACTGAGCTGCTAATATATACACTGTTATATATTGTGCATTTTATTTGCCTCCAAATGTATTATATAGATATTTGATCTCGTTAGACAATCGATTATTACTGGGACTGCTTATGTGGTCGTGGAGACGGGGTCAGTGGTCTCCCAGGACCAGGTGACCCGGGACCACCTCCTCCAGCAGCTATGGGGAGACGCCACAACCACCTGCCGGGGACTCGTCCTCGACCTCACCTCCACCACCACAAACATCACCAACAACACTTTAAGGTAAAAATTTTGATTTGGATTTGGTCCAGCGCCATCACGGCCTCAGTTTATTCTGTAATCTTTCAGAATGCTTCAAGTTTACTCTAATCCCCAGAGGTGACCTTTGTACAAATATTGGTAACAAGTTTGGAGAGATAAATGTTATTATAATTATTATATTCTTTGTGGGGTTACAATGTTTCGAAAATATTAATATGCTAAATCCGAGTTCTATTTATATTATGTATTAGTTTTAAGTAGCAGCAAAAAATAAACAGTTTGCTTATACATTCAAACATTCATTAATATTTATTTCGACTTACTGCTTAAAAAACATAATACAAAATCATTTCTAGTGTGTAAGCAGTCACTAACAGATGGGAAGCTTCCTCCTCCTCAGGTTACTGGAGGAAAGTGATATGTGGCAGCTGCCGGAAACTGTGGTGGTGGCCGTGGGCGGGAGGGCGGGGGTGAGGGCGGTGCTCCTCCACCACAGTCTCCGCAACACCCTCCACGCCCTCTACCTCGCCCTCCACCACCACACCCTCCACCTCGCTCTCCACCACTACCCCTCTCTCAACATCCTCCTGCCACAGGGTATTTCAAGGCTCGAGAAGGTCCATGGAATAAAAGGCCAGTTGTTTTAATTTTCTTGGGTAATTGGTTGGTTTTCGGCCTTAGGCTTTGCATTGAAACCAGTTAGTTTCTCAGCTCACAATTTATAATATATTTTCGTAAATAAACATTAAATGTTTACAAGACAATTCATAGTGGCAAATTTCCCTAATATTTCTTGTCATATAAAAAAATATGTGCAAAAATAGTGATCAAGATAAAATATATTTAGTTGCTGCTGTTGTAGAAGCAAGTAGCTGCTTGCTGATCTACCGCCGATGTCTCTACTGCAACAACGGGCAGAACGGCGTTCAGGTTATCCTTCACAACTACTTAAACTTCCCTGAACTATATGACACCATCTTAACTATCAATGGTAAAGACTTCTATATTAAACTTAACACAATTTAAATATTTGAACATGTTATTTTCTTTCTATCTAGCATAAGAAGCAAAGAAAGTTTATTCAATAATTTGTAAACAGATTTTATTGAAGATATTTTGCTTATAAGGCTTAAAAATTTGGTGTTACTAAATAGCATTTTCAATGATGTTATTATCATTACACAGAAGACCTCCAGGACATGAGAGGACACAAGTTCCTGCTCACAACTCGACCATACTTCCCGTACTGTGACTATTATGCTGTTAATAATAAACCCGAAGCCTTGGTTATCCTCAAGGACTCCCTCGACACCCGGATCCTCAATATCTTTGCCATGAAGCTGAATTTTAGGTAATCATTTGTGCCTGTTAACTGTATAGTCTTGCTCAGAATGCTAAGGCCGCTGTCCACAATAACTTGTAGGTTATTGTGGATAGTATGTAGATGGGGTACCGGGCAATGGGTAATTGATATGTCCAGTATCCAGGTAACCCCCACACAGCCTTATCCTTACACTTGCCTCAACCATTCTTACCCAAAACACACACTCCCATCCCAGGCACCAGCTGCCCCTGATGCTACCACTTCCCTGCTAACCCCACAACAAGAACAACCCCATAATCAAAGGGATCCACGTCTATCTCGAACATCTACACTATCTTGATCAGCACCTTTCTCTAGAAATGTCTCTCAATCTAAAAATGCAGCAACCATACTCAAAAGTCTCCATATTATAACAACATAACAGGTTATTATGGAAGGCACGAGTATTCTGATGGTACAGTAACCCTGAATGTTAATGACATATTTGCAGTACAGGTAGATTACACTTCCCACAACGTTGAAACACCTTATGACTATTCTTTAAAAATCGTAAAATATAATATTAAGGAGTACTTTAACATTTGATGCCATGTGGCAGAGATTATTGAGAATGAGAGACCTGACGTGCTGCTTATGAACACACATTATGAACTTATATAAAATCAGACATTTTGGCTACACCACACACCAGTCATCTGAGGAAGCACTTGCGGGAGTTGGAATATTAGCAAAATCCACATTTAAACATGAACTTTTACAAACACGTTGGCATCAAAAACATTTCATGGTCATTGAGATACACACACACGAAGGACCACTAATCATTTGCACAACTTATATCCGGTCTTGTATACCAAGACCTAACAAGACTTTTCAATCACACTAACATATCTGTCAATCGGATGTCAGACCAGAGTGTCCAATATCATACATTCCACGATATCAACATAAATCTCTATGGTCAACAACTGTGCCAACCATATGTACAAAAAACATTTTCCTTAGACCTGACTTCCCTACATCTTTTTAACGAACTGTATCTGGTATAGCTGATCTTATTCTTGCTAATAGACCAGGCAGATATCTTCAACGCTGCATAACACGTAGATCTCTCTCAGGGTCACATCACATTCATATGACACTACGTCTTTTCCCCACAAAAATGGAGAACATTACACTACTCCCAACTTTTCCCACAAAAATGGCCAACTGAAATGCATTGAAACAAATAATAGATGACAATGATTTAGCATATGCATAAAAGAAACCCTCCACTGACACAAACAACCTGGTCCACAAAATAGAAAACATAATTACACTACCAACAGTAACATTAATACCCAAAGTAACACACAATGCACAATTCACTTTCACCCCATCCATTAGGTCACAACATCTTATCGTCAGTAAAAAGGGCTTTATCAAAAGTGGGCACCAAGCCGAGAAGACTCTGTAGCACGAAAAAATGTGCGGGATATTAAAAAAGCACAAAATATAAGTAAAGATGCCAGTACAAGAACAAAAATGCATAAATCAAACGATGTCAAAGGTATCTGATTCACCAACTATTCTATTGCAGGACAAGTAACTGCAAGGGGCAGTTGGAAAGCAAGACACACGTACATCCTGGAAGTCAGGTTGTTGTTGCTTTAGTTTCAGCTACACGGAAGAAAAGTTCCGTGTAGAACTTTCTCTTCTACGTTCTCTCTCTTAGACATCTGGTCTGCCCGAGGTCGCCATCAGCTGGATGTTTATAATTGTGTCCCAGCAACACGTCAGTGGTCTCATTAATTACCTTAAATCAAGGATGCAATCTCATGTGCAGTGAAGGTGACAAATGGTTTCACTCAAAATAGCCCTAGAGAATGGAGGCTCACTCAGACACATTGGTAAGATTAAAAGTTTACTGAAGAAAATATATATACTTGTATAAGGAAATAATATAGGTGGAATTGTCCGTTGGCAGCAACACTCCTCTCATTCCATATCTAGCAACATGGTCAGCTGACTGGGTCCACTCATCCGTTGGCGGGTACACACCTCGCACCTCTGGCAACATGGTCAGCTGACTGGGTCCAATGGTCAGATGGCAGGACACACCTCGCACCTCTGGCAACATGGTCAGCTGACTGGGACCAACTGTCAGACGGCGGGACACACTTCGCACCTCTGGCAACACGATCAGCTGGGCGATTCAAAGTTCGTTTCTGGCTTCTTGAAAACCAGCTGCTACTTCCAGATACACTAACGTCACCGCATCTATATATTTATGTTCCACCACCAACTCATGCCTACATGAGCTCCTTGGTTCCTAGCCTAACACTATCACATAGTTAACTAAGTAACTAGTAAACTGTTAGTAGATAGAGGTATGGGAATTGATTTGGAGGAAGGAGGTAATAAAAGTATGTGTTCGTGGGAGAAAAGAATATGCAAAATGATCAGGTAAAGAAAAGGGCCTCAAAATAACAATTCACTTTGGGTATATTACACTAACTGTAGAAGTCTAAGAAATAAAATAAATGAATTAAATGCTCTTGTCTGCACAGAAAAAATAGATATTATCGCGCTTACCAAAACGTGGATGAAAGTAGAAAATAGAGAACTATTAGCTGAATATAAAATAAATGGATTTAAACTATTTCACACAGATAGATATATTAGACGAGGAGGAGGATTAGGCATATATGTTTGGGACAATTTGAAATGAAGTCTCAAAGAGGGAATCAAAACTGAGCCACACACAGAAACTATTTGGATAGAATTAAACGAAAAAACAAATAATATTATAATAGGAGTTATATATAGGCCACCAAATTTAGACAGAATAGAAGCAAAGCATCTATGGGATGAAATATCTAGAGCATCTAGATCTAACAGCATTTATGTCATGGGTGACTTTAATTTTAGTGGAATAAACTGGGTGAACAAAACAGGGAATAGTGAAGCAGAAGATTTTCTAGAATTAATTGACGATTGCTTTCTTACGCAACACATTAAGGAACCAATGCGGGAAAATAATATCTTAGATTTAGTGTTAACTAACAGGGAAACACAAATTAATAACATCGAAATAGGGAGTGAGCTAGGGAACAGTGATCACAAGGTAATCAGATTTAGCATAGAATGGAATAGACCTGTAGGAGAAAATTCTGTTAAAGTGCCAGATTTTCGAAAAGCTGATTTTAATAGCCTAAGAAATTTTTTGGGTCAAATAGATTGGAAAGTCTTGGGTATGGGGTGTGGGCCGGTCTTGGAGCGAGACATGAACCCAGCGATAGGTGACGTAAATGGGGATTTCGATGTGGATTTAATGTATAACTTATTTAAGAATATTCTAAACAAAGCACAGGAACGTAGTATACCATACAAATTGAATAGGTCGAATACTAATGACCCAAAGTGGATAACAAATAATTTAAAGAACCTTATAGGTAAAAAGAGAGCTTGGTACAAAAGGATTAAGAATGGGGAAGTCAGTTTAGAACAGGAATTCATACAACTGGTTAGAAATGTTAAAAAAGAGATTAGGAAAGCAAAAAGAAACTATGAAGTTCGCATAGCAGAGCAAGCAAAGTCAAATCCTAAAGGGTTTTTTCAGTTATATCGAACTAAGACTAGGGAAAGGATAGGTCCATTAAAATCTGAGACAGGTCAAATAACGGATAATGACAAGGAGATGAGTAGTATTTTTAACAAATATTTTATATCTGTATTTACTAAAGAAGAACTTAACAATATGCCTTCAGCCGAACAAGTCTATGTGGGTGGGGATGAGGACAGGTTGACTAGTTTAGCAGTTACCAGGGAGGATGTAATTAAACAATTAGAAAAACTAAAACCAAACAAATCCCCAGGGCCGGATGAAGTGTTTGCCAGGGTGCTTAAAGAATGCAAAGAGGAGCTTTCCGAGCCTCTGTCTACCATATTTAATAAATCAATAGAGTCAGGCAGAGTGCCAGAGTCATGGAAGGTAGCTAATGTGGTACCAATTTTTAAGAAAGGAGATAGATCACTTGCGTCAAATTATCGGCCAATTAGCCTAACGTCTATTGTGGGAAAGTTACTTGAATCAATAATTGCAAATACAATTCGTCTCCATCTTGAAAAACATAAATTAATAAATGAGTCGCAACATGGTTTTACAAATGGCTGTTCATGTTTAACAAATTTGCTAACTTTTTATTCCAGCATAGTTGAGGCAGTTGATAGTGGTAAGGATTGTGATGTTGTGTACCTTGACTTTAGCAAAGCTTTTGATACAGTGCCACATGAAAGACTAATTAAAAAAATAGAAGCTCATGGTATTGGAGGTGCTATATTAACTTGGATTAGGGCATGGCTATTCCAAAGGAAACAGAGAGTTAGTGTAAATGGGGTTAAGTCAGAGTGGGATAATGTTGGTAGTGGAGTACCTCAGGGCTCTGTCCTGGGACCTCTGTTGTTTATAATATATATAAATGATTTAGATTCAGGTTTGAGTAGCAACATTTGCAAATTTGCCGATGATACGAAAATCGGTAGGGAAATTAATTCGAAGGAGGACTCACTATCACTTCAAGTTGATCTAGATAGGGTTTTGAAATGGTCAAAGGACTGGCAAATGCAGTTTAATGCTGATAAATGTAAAGTCCTGAGGCTAGATAATGATGATAGAGTTACAAGATACGAGCTAGATGGTGTTGAGATTGCGAAAGGGATCTGGGAGTTATGATTAGTAAGAATTTAAAACAAAAGGATCAATGCATGAATGTTCGTAATAAGGCGAATAGGACACTGGGATTTATTAATCGAAGCGTTAGTAACAAGACACCTGGTGTGGTTCTTAAGCTATATCTTGCTCTGGTTAGGCCCCATTTAGAGTATGCAGTTCAGTTTTGGTCGCCGTATTATAGAATGGATATAAATTCACTTGAACGTGTCCAACATAGGATGACTAAGTTAATTCCCCAAATTAGAAA